>NW_027203008.1:0-118241 GCF_024711535.1 Dipodomys merriami
ATGTAGGTGGTTGTATTTTCCCACCTCCTGAGCAGATGTCAGGGACTGCATGAGACACCCAATTTGTGGCAGAGCAACCAGTCCCAGGACAGCACCAGTGCAACAGATAGTGGGAACACCACACTTTTAGTTGTGACAGGATAGCAGTTGCTCTGTTTTTGCACTTGGCATAATTATCTTGTGTCTAGAGCAAAGGAAGCATCATGATCTTGAAATATCACAAGTTAGTCTAAGCTGGTTCTGTTGAGTTGGTCTGCTTTTCCTGTAGCCATTCCCTTAAGTGTTTGGCAGGGCACCTGAAATGCTAGAATGACTGGGCATCTGTGTGTGGAGTCCTCAGAGACTGTCGTGTATACATGGTTTCTGGTGGCCTCAACACATGGCAGCTCATAACTGCAGGAGCTCAAAGGTGGCAGTGACTAGACCTTCTTCAGACTCAAGCCATAATTCTGTGGCTTGCCCTCAGATGAGACAAGTGAGGCCCATCTAATTCAAGAAGAGGGCCAGTGCCTGTGTGCTTGACTGAAAGCCACCAGTCAGACAGAAGCTGGGGGGTCCTTCAGAAGCTGAGGCTACTTCCAGTCACTGTTGGAGGCAGCAATTGGATGAGAAAGGCACCAAGGGCCTTCAAGAAGGTTCTGAGGAATTCTATTCGTGGATTTCACATCTGTTGAATCAATAAAGTATGGGGGACGGAGCATTCCAAGGCAGAGCCCCCTCCTGTGCTACCATAGAGCCTGGAAAATGGGATGCTATCCTGTCACATTGGTGCCAGTGAACAGCAGGCTCCTGTCAGATCCAACCTATGGTGCGATTTGCAACTGTTCTTCCCTAAGTGCGTTCTCTGGAGACCTCACTCTTCCGCTTGTGTGGTGGTGTCTTTCAGCGAGAGTATCTCAAAGTAAGTGTCTGCACCTGCAGAGAAGTCAGGGTTATCTTGCCTTGGCTCCTGAAAGAAAGGCCTTGATATCCTTCACCATCAGGAGAGGTCCCTTTCCAGACCCCTGAGGAACTTTGGGCTGTGCAGTGGCTTCCATTGATTCATGTCCAATCCTTCCCATGTCACTCAGACCTCAAATGGTTTCAGAGAAGGTGTCACCATATTAGGGGGTGTAGTGACTATTTGCTTATCAAGCCTGTAGAGAAGGAGATTCCAACTCAGTATGTGCACACAGGATTGTGAATCCAATGGTCACTACACTTGTCACATTGAATTGTCTGTTTGGAGGGACTGTTTTGAGTCTTCCCTGAGCACAGTCTTTCACCAGATACAAAGCATGTATCTGTTGTTGATTTCACGGTTTTGACTGCTATTTCACAATGATTCAGTGTAGGTTCCCTCCACAAAGCCAGGAAGCTGTCACGTTGTTATGTAAGTGAATGACCAAACCAGGCTCGTGGTTTCATAGGTGAGTTTGCCAGGTATTTGGTGAGAACGATTTCAGGTTCTCAGGTGAGGTGGATTCTATATGTCATGATGCAGGTAGGGTTTGGGAAATGGGGTACTTGACATGCAGATTTTATTGAGAGTTGCTTAGAGATGGACTGTGAGAAAGTGAAGGGGCTCAGGGTCAGAGCAGTCACTATTGGGCAAATCATGAACATAGATGTGATGGGAATGTGTGTAGCCAGCCTAATGTGGGGTGGTTGTTAGACATTCAAAATGCATAATACCCCTTAGCTGGCTAAGTATTTTAAAGTTAGAAGCACAGGATTTTATGTTTTGGGAGAAAATTGTAACACATGTATTGAACTTTTTAAAAACCAAATTTAGGCTCTTAATTTTGTTTTTAATAAAAATTTCATCCCAGCTACAGGGAAGGGCTAAAATCAGGAGCATTGACCTTTCAGGATAGCATGGGGAAAAAATTGAAAAGCTGAGGATGGTGGCATGCATCTGTCATCCCAGTGTGGCATGACATGCAAGTAGGAAGATCCCAGAATGTCTGGTCTTGGCATAAAGCATCACACAAAGGGATGTGGCATGGCTACAGTGGTAGAGCACTTGATTATCAAGAATGAAACACTGAGTCAGATGCCAATAATGCCAAAAGTACACAAATTAAGAGAATGAATCTAAATAAACCCCTCATGCCCACTGAATGGCCTTCATGAAATTCAAGGCCACCATTTCCTTCATCATTAGTGATTTTTGAAACACCACATGGGAATATTGGAAGGGCTGTCTGGGTTTTCCTGCTTCCTCTGCTGAGAAACCTGTCCATATGCTTTTAGATTTTAAGAACTACTATGAATTCTTTTTTTTTGGTATTCAGGTAAGGGGTAGGTTTATTCAAGATGGCACCAGGCCATCTTGGCCCTCCACAAGGCTGGGAAAGGCCTGGGAAAGAGTTGGGAAAGAGCTGGGAAAGAGAACTGGGAAAGAGAGAGCTGGGAAAGAGAGAGAGTTGGGAAAGAGAGCATCTGGGCCTGGGTTAGGCTTTATCTGGGGTATGGGTGGAGAAAGGTGTGGCCACATCAAATTCAGATGTGACCTCAGTGGATGCAGATGTGACCTCTTCCAGGCGTTCCAGGCGCCTAGGTAATGCAGGTACTCAGTGGAGACTTTGCTCTCCATCCAGGAGCAGACCTTACATTCCAGTCTTTTAATAATCATGAAATGGGGCACGGATTCTCTCTGGCTACTTCCTGCTGAACAGGGGCGTTGATATTAGGGATAAAAGTCTGAAATTTGGTCCCCTCCCAGAGAAGGCAGTGAGCAGCTGCTGTCCCTTGGTGGTGTGAGTCCTTAGATGAACTCTGGAGAGGTCTCATGAGGCATTGAAGGGCTGGAAAAAAATACTAGAGAGCAAATAAATGGCAAGAGGAAGGACTGAAAATGTTGGTTGAAATGTCTCCAGCTACTTATGATATCTGGCAACTAGGTAGAGGATAAGTCAAGTGACAAAGACAAGAATATAAATTCCTGTTCAGTTAATAGGTAGACAGGTATAGACATTGGATGGGCAGGCTTCTTACTTCTATTGACCTCCCAACTGTGGTTAATTTTGAAAGGGCAGGCACAAAGTAGCTGTTTGACAACATCTCCTCTTACACCTATCCATGGTCCCTTGTTCCCCAGACTGGCTGAGTCTAGGTGCTCGTTGCTGGGATGGTTGTCCCAGTTGGTATTCAAGGAGGTTTGAACTCAAGGCCTGGGCACTATCCCTGAGCACTTCTACTCAAGGCTAGTGCTCTATCACATTAAGTTACAGTACCATTTCCAGTGTTTGGCTGGTTAGAGATAAGAGTCTTGAGCCATGCTTCCAACCTGGCTCTTTTCAGGTTAGTTGGGAGATGGAGTCTTAGGGATTTTTCAGCCCAGGCTGCCTTTGAACTGCAATCTTTGCCACAAAGGCCCTTTATTATTTCCAATAAATCAACAAGGAGATCAAATAGAATAGAGAATAGAGCCTACCTGGTCCTTATCAAGAATTGACCAACAAATATTCTGCAATGACTAAACTTGTTAGATGTGATGAAAATTTTAGCACAGATAGGCCCAGTATTTTAAAACCACGTAGTTAGTAGTAGAACACACAACATAAAACAAAAAAGGCAAAACTCAAAACCTGAATTTTTTTTAATTGTGAAAATACTGTACAGAGGCGTTACAATTACATGGGCAAGATACCGAGTACATTTCCTATCAAGCATTGACAACAGTGTGTAGACATCTTTGGTAACAAAGCACATCAGATGGTTGGGCCTCACTTACCAGGGCCTGAAAAAGAGCAACTTGTTAGCAAGATACCTTAGAATAGATGGATGGAGTAGTAAGCTTGGTGGAAGTTGAAGGCTCAGATGGGGCCAAACCCTTAACCCACCATGTGTGGCTTCCCCACTTCCCCAAGAGCCCTCTAGAGAAAAAAGGCCAAGACCCAAAACCAAGCATCCTAGGCTTCAGAGGTGAGTGGCCTTTTTCAGCTAAAGGCTGTAGGAGCTCTCTGGCATGGTGCCATGTCTGGACAGAGACTGAGCAACTGAGAATTGTAGAGAGTAGTTTCACTCACCAGAGTAGAGAAGTGGTGTGGACGTGGATGTGAAGGCCAGCAATGGTATCGGTGTGATGTGTCCACAGCAGACAGACCAATTCGCAAAAGGCCATCAGAACTGTGGATATTCCTCAGAGCAAAAAGGGAAAAACAAGCAAAAACAGAAAAAAAGAGGAAAAAAACAGAGAGGAATCCCACCTATCCTGACTTTAAGCCCTTAATCCGAGTCACGACACCATTTGTTAGATTTTTAAAAAGAGGTAGCTGAGTAAGAAGAGCACCACGCACTTGGTATTCAGGTAAGGGGTAGGTTTAGTCATTGTTCTGGCTGGCACCAGGCCATCTTGGCCCTCCACGCGGCTGGGAAAGGCCGGGAAAGACCTGGGAAAGAGCTGGGAAAGAGAACTGAGAAAGATCGCTGGGAAAGAGAGGTGGAAAAGAGAGAGAGCTGGGAAAGAGAGAGCTGGGAAAGACAGAGAGTTGGGAAAGAGAGAGCTGGAAAAGAGAGAGTTGGAAAAGTACTATGAATTCTTGAATCATTTCTAGGAAGAGGGATTATGGGAAAGTTTGCAGGTATCAGGTCTTTGTTATGGTAGGCGTGAGGTTTCTACACAGCAAACATAGAGCCTCCATGATTTAAGAAGCCTTTCATTGGGTCTGGTACTCGTTAATTCTGTTGAAATACTTTCCCTTTTTCCTCTTGAAAAATAAGTTCCAAAATAGAGTTTATTTTAACTTCCATCACTAAAAGTTCTTCCTTTTACTCTATGGGCAGTTCACACATGACCAAAATTTAAACCAGCTGGTTTTACTGCATCATATACCTTTGCTATGTATCAAATTTTTCATCCTAATCCTCAAATCATGTAATAATTTGCCTATTTATGACTGAATTGTAGTTCCTTTATTAATAAAAGCTAATGGGAAAGGATTGTGTATTTAGTTGATGAATAGACCTACATTTTATTTCCCTGAGATACTGTAGCAGAGTATTAAAAGGAATGTAATATATATATTTGGGGGGGGGGTCCCATCGAGGGGCCTGAACCTGGGCCTGAGCACTGTCCCTCAGCTCTTCAGCTCAAAGCTAGTGCTCTACCACTTGAGCCACAACGCCACTTCCAGCTTTTTTATTTTTGCTTATGGGATCCTGAGGAATCTAACCCAGGGCCTGCAAGGTAAGCACTCTACCACTAAGCCAACTTCCCAGCCTGGTATGTAATATTTTATTGATAAGTCTATCCCTTAAAATGAATATATTTTGGGGCTGGGAAGGTGGCTCAGTGGTAGAGCGCTTGCCTTGCATGCCTGAGGCCATGGGTTTGATTCCTCAGCACCATATAAGGAAAAAGAAAAAAGCCAGAAGTGGCGCTGTGGCTCAAGTGGTAGAGCGCTAGCCTTGAGCTGAAGAGCTGAGGGACAGCGCCTAGGCCTAGAGTTCAGGCCCCACGACGGGACCCCCCTCAAAAAAAGTAATATATTTTAGGATGTCATTATTTTAATGTGAATTATGTAAATGTTGATAATATGCTGTTGGTTATACATTTAGTTTTCAAGAGTTTCACTTAATTGCTTTTTTTGCCCACATATGGTACAAGTCTATTTGCAATTGTTTTTTAATGGCACTAATAGTATAGTTTATATAGAGAAAATAGAGTTATTTTAGGACCCTATGATTGGTTATAGTATTAATAACACAATTAATTTGAAGTATCAATATTTCTCACCAATTACTGACTCTTAATGAGGTTGCGTGTGGAGTTTTGGAGTGCAAATGAGATGGTGGATGTATAGAGTTGTAAGGAAGTGTTTAGGGACCATTAAAAGGCATTGGGTGACCCCAAAGTGTAGGTCCCTGGTCTTCTGTGAGTAACTAGTTCTAGGAAGGTCTCAGGAGAGATCTGCATTGCTTGAGACACATTGTGCTCCTGATATGCATACCCCTGGCCCACCTAGATATGTCCTTTCTGGAGGCCTGGCTCTCTTGTGACTTTATCTATGAAGCACCCAGCCCTCATGGGGATTTGATATTTCAGTAGCTCTTAAAGCCTAGGCAGAATAGAAGACAGAGCTAACCTCTCCCAGTTCCCAGGTCTTGCTTTGAATGGATGGATGGAGAATAGGGGAGATATGAAGCTGTAGGTCAAGCAGGAGTGGCTCAGGTCATGTGCCAGAATCCCAGATGTTCCTTGTAATTGTAGAAGACTCCTATAGCTTCTACAGTGCAGTGCAGGGCAATGAATATTGGCATTGAAGGCAGGGACAACATCAGGTATCAGATGTGCCTCCTTTAAACATGTCCAGGCCTCAGCCTGCATTTTGTCCTCTGAGAAATTGGGATGGTTTTCTTTCCTGATGGTCTTGCTTTGTGTCTATGAGATCCACTTGGAAGTCTTGCTGAGAAGGTGATGCTGTGATTCCCTCATCTGGGCAAGGAAGGCAGGAGGAAGAGAAGAGAGTGTGAGAAACAGAATCCTTCTCTAAGCTTGTCCTAAGGAGGTCTGTCTATGTGGTAGATAGTGCTTCCAATCTGGCTTTGTGTCAGAGCCTCTGCTACCTGCCTCTGGCTTTACTGGATGGCACCCTTGGCTGCAGAGAGTATGGGCTCGGCTTGAATGTTCCTTGTCTCTTGTGTGTTGGTATACTAACCCGGCCTCCTGATTGACGGCTGAGAACCCTGTCTCACTTGGGGGTAAACTTATCTCCAAGAAGCTCCAGACCAGTCACCCCTCTGGGCATTTGATTTACTAGGGAACTCAAGCCTGAGCATAGCATGCACACAGCTGCTGCATTAGGGTGCCTGACAATATCATCAGCCCTTTAGTGCTCATTTGTGCATACTTGTTGATGTGGTGCCTGGAGCCTACAAGTCCAGCTTCCTTGTTACCCTGGAGCATTGAGGACTTCAGAGTGAGTACTCAGTGAGTACCTAATGGCACCCAGTACAGAACTGCTCTGTGTACTCACAGTAGTAGACATAGTGCTCAATTACTGTAGGTGATTCATAAGTGAATTAAGAGGGCACATGGAAGAAGGATTGGTTAGCTTGAGTTCATACCAAAAATAGATGAGAAATATTTAGGTCTTCACAGGAAGGTGATATTGGTTCTGAATATTGGGGGATGAGATATTCTTTGGTGGTCTCTGGGAAGAGTCTGAGGCCCTGGCAAGCTGTGCACTATTCTATTTGGTTCCTTGGTGCCAAATTACCTGTCTAATACTAAACGGTTCCTGTTAGCTCCAATCAGATCCTATTATACTAGTGCAATTTGAGTTCCAGCATCAAAAGCTCCTTGTTCAGTTAGCCGAGCTCTTTGAGTTAGTTACTAAATCTGTCTTTTGTGTGAAGCCTGCATGCTTGTCTTGGAAGAAAGTGCTGAAACATCAAATTATTTATGAAGCCTGTTTTCTTTGCTTACTCATAAAGGGATAAATAGCAGTTTTAGAGCCACAGTATTGGCCGGAAAGGAGGAACAATGGCTCATTGTCTTCTCTAGTTCTGAAGGATCACTGTTCCCATGGGGCTCTAAAACAGAGCTAGCTGTGGGTGTGATGGGTTTAATCAAAACTGCTACAAAGACTTTACAAATAGGGCACAAACTCTTGAGAGTGTTTACATAGATATGAGTCTTTTTTGTATTCATGTAAGTAAATCAGTAGTACATTCCTCAGAATAAATACAATTTGTGCATTGTAGAAAATGTGTGTAATAGAGATAAAGCATGATGAAAAACTAATTCCATATCTCAGCAGAAAGGATGGAACACTACCAACACCTTAATGTACAATGTTTTAAATGTCTCTAAGCATGTGTGTCTATCTTACCTTTAGCATATACCTACTAACACTTTTAAAAGAAGGGCATTAAAAGTGTATTTTCTTTTTATTTTCATCACAGCCACGGTCTCTCTCTGGTTCACCAGGTTGCCCATTGACTTGACAACTCTCCCATAGTCTTAGCTGATCTGTTGTCATCACCCTTCCAATAAGACCTGTTGCAACAATGAGAAGTACAAAATGTCATGTCAAAACCAGCTTTACAATGTCGGTGTGGGGGGGGAGGGGGGTATAATTGGGTGGGGGGAGGGGGGTAAAATTGGGTGGGGGGAGGGGGGAGGCGGGGAAGGGAAGTGAAGGGTAAACAAAGGAGGAGGCTGCAATGCTTGGTAAGAAATGTATGCATTATCCTGCCCATGTAATTGTAGCCCCCCCTGTACAGTATGTTCTCAAATAAAATAAAATACAATTAAAAAAAAAAAGAAATATTCTTAGCCTTACTAAGAGCACATAACTTGTGGGGGTGAGGTTATCACAGGAGTTACAGCTCTGTGGCACTTAGAGTAGGGTTTCTAAGTAGTCCCAGGACAGGAGTTGGAATGGCTCTGTCATTTAGGAAATACCAGGTTTCTCTGAGTCCTTGGTGGAATGGTATTGGATAGGCCCCTTTATGGCTTACCCTAAGTTTTTGGGACAGTCAGGACTGAGTTGTGCTATGTCTCCAGCTCTGTCACTTGTCACTTTGTGGGTCATTGAAGATGCTTTTCACTGCTTGCAGATGGCTCCAGTGATATTTATAGAAACAGTTTCATCAGAACATGCAGTATTTGGGAAATAGCATGGGAAATACTTGGCTCTGTGGACCTTCTTGTCAGTGTGGGGAAGTAAAATTACACAAGAAGGGACCAGAAAAAATTGTGTCTTCTCCTGATTTTAAGAAAACCTAGAGTTTTTTTCTCTTTGCCTCTCATAATGAGTGTCAAAAAGTTCCATCTTGTTGCTGCTACAAAAGAATACTTGCTCAGTGTCCAGGTTCTCACATCCAGCCACTCCAGAAGGGGGAGATGAGTGTGTTCTTGAAGTCTGCTGAGGACTCCATTCTTAGTTGGAGTCCAAGACCCAGGTACCACCTGTTCATCTTGACAAGTTAAAGGCATGAGAGTCTGTGGCTCACCTCACCTCTCCCCTGCAGGACTTGGGCAGGAAATGTGAGGCTCAGCTACTTTGCCAATAACTGGCATATACCCAGGTACTTCCAGTGTCATAAAAAGGAACAGGATTTTCCCTGTGTCCCTTTACTTCTCTGATAGAAAAGAAGTAATGATTAATTTGTTTAATGCTGGTGATATTCAGCTATTGTGATACCAAGCGGTATATCTTTGAAGTTTGAGTCTGAAATGTTCCCTAAAGGCCCATGTGTTATAGACTTTGTGGCCACCCCATGATGAAGCTGGCAGAACATTCAGCTGTGTGCAGTGATCACCTCATAATTTTGTATTATGCCTGTCATCCCATTAATTGGGAAGCATATTAAGATTATAGGGAGGCATGAGTCAAGTGTTAGAGTGGCCTTCCAGCAATCATAGAGCTCTGAGTTCAATCCCTAGGACTTCAAGCAACCATTCAGAAACACACCCCATGCTATGGTAGAGTCAATCTTTTTATTCCACAGCTGAGGTGACCAGCTCCCAGTCTTGCCTACCTTCCTTCCTGCCTCCCTCCCTCTTTCCACTTCCCTCGCTACCTCTCTTTCTTTCCTTCCTTCTTTCCTCTCTCTCCCTATCTTCTTCCTTCCTTCCTTTCTTTCTTGTTTTTGACCTTATAGAAACTCTTGCCTTGTAATCTGTGTTTACTTCACGTTTGTCTTCTGAGTGTGAAGATAGTTTTTCTCCCAAATGCTACAGCAGGTAATCATTTAATATTTTATGTGTTTCCCATCTGCATATTTGTTTGCTTGTTTATCTTGTTTAGGTTTGAACTCAAGACTAGTTTGCTGGGCACATGCTCACACAGCCACTTGAGACACATCTCTACTCCTTTTTAGCTTCAGTTATATTTTATATAGGACCTCATGTTTTTTGTCTTAACTAGGCAGAACCAACATCCTCCTGTCCACAGCTTCCTGGAGTTTGAGATGGGATACATGCACAATCATCCCCAGTTTATTGAGATGATGTTTCAATTTTTTGTGCAAGATGGCCTCCAACTTTGATCATCTTGATCTCCACCTTCTGAGTAGCTGGGATTTGGGGGGACAGACATGCACCATCCCATCCTTGGCTTTGAAAAACTTCTTCATTTTATGTGTTTGTTGTCTGTATCTGGGGGCCTTTTCCCCCACCGTGCCTCTTTCTTAATGAATAGAGATGTTATTCATTTTGTTCTCTGGTTAGGTTCATGTAAGATGTCAGCAAACTTTTTTGTGTGTGGCAGTCTTGGGGTAGAACTCAGGACCTGAGTACTGTCCCTGAACTTTTTTGTTCTAGGCTAGTACTCTACCACTTGAGCCATACCCCCACTTCTGGATTATTGGTGGTTAATTGAAGATAAGATTCTCATGGACTTTTTTGTCAATGCTAGCTTTGAACCATGATCCTCACGTTTCAGCCACCTGAGTAACTAGGATTATATGCATGAACCATCAGTGTCCAGGTGTCAGCAGACATTTTTAAGGGGGAATGAACAAATGGGTAGTAGTTCATTTTCACCTGTCTGTAGGTGTTTAATATTGGTCTGATTTTTTTTGCTTAGCTTTTCCTTGGGTGGAGTTAAAAGTTTCTGCTTTTCAACAAAGGATATTAATGTCTACTGAAGGAATAAGAGCTATATCTTAGAGAGACCATCCATATTCTTTTTGAATAAATGCTTATCTATGACAATCTGGATATGCATATTTCCTCGCAGGTTTTAGAAGCTCAGAATCTTCAGCAATTCAGCTTACCACAGACTCTAAATTATTTCATTCAGGTCTCCTGTTTCTAGGATTTCTGAAATTTTGAATTCTCTCCTTTCTTAGAAATTACAAAATAGGTAATTCTGTTATGCATTTCCTTTGATTTTACTGGGACTTTAGAGTGGTCTTCGATAAATAAATGGGTGAATAAACAAACTTTCTGTGATCTAACAACATACTTCTGGTGATTTAGCTGAAAGTATTACATTCATTTTTCCTAATGATCTCATTCTTCTCTGTTCAAATTGTTGTCAGTCACTGATCAATGTTGCATATAAATTGAGGTCTCAAAAGCAAAATAATCCATAGCCTTCAAAATGGATACAGTCCCGTAATTATGAAGAACAACTACCTTCAAAGACCTCTTGTTATTAGAGAAGTGCCTTATAAACCCACTGAGGGAATCTTTGGAGTGAATTTTGTAAGTTTCCTAAGGGCAGGATCATGTTCATACAATTCTGAGCACTTTCTGAGTGTTTTGTTATGTTGGCTTTTTGTCTTTCTTCTCTCAATGTCAAGTCTTAACATGTAAGTACTCAGTAGTACAGTTAATCAGGAGTGCAGCAGACTTGGTTTACAAAGAGGTGACTCCCAGTCACTTGTTTGTACAACTTCATTCTCATTGGACCCTCTATGGGCTCTTATTAAGACCTTCAATATTGGGAAAAGGGAGGAGGACTGAAAGGGGATAGGCTTGACTCAATTGTCAATAGGTGAGGACTGTTTATTGAGGAACACCAAGGGGCACAGACCTTCCTACAGTTTGGAGGTTGTGGGTAGGAGCTGGGCTTTTCATCTGAGCAAGGAGGCAGAGATGAATGAAAGGGCCTAGTCTAGTGAATTGTGCCTTTCAAATGAGCTCACGTGGGATGTTCACAGCTGGGTTCAGGCACATCAAACAAACATACCTGGGAATTTGTCTGGCATCTGTATGGACCAGGGACAATAGGGTGGGAGTCAATCCTTCACTCTACATCTGATACTGTTGCCTTTGGTAGTCCTGTGACAGAACACCTTTTGACACCTGAATTCTTTCCTGTTTTCCTCACATTTTCTGTCTTATTGCTTAAAGACAAGCTATAAAATACTATTTCCTACTCCTGTGATTATTGAGCTTATGAATTGTCAATGAGCCCTTATACACACGGGATGAAGTAAATTTCTTCCCTGGGGCTTCTGGGCCCTGTTTGGCTAAGGTTAGCCTTTACACACACACACACACACACACACACACACACACACACACACACACACACACACACACTCACACACACACACACGCACACACATGCACACAACTTCAGACTCTCATTGTTTCTAGGCTTTCTCCACGGTATTCATTGTCCCAATCAGAATTACTTAAATACTGAAAATTGGACCCTATTAATAATTATTCTGGGACAATGCCACAAGTTGGTTGGACTCAGAGAACAGGAACACATGATCATTTTAGGTATATATTACTCTTGTTCTCTTTTCCCCTTGATCTCCATTCTTTTCTACTTAGTTCAGCTCAAGACTCTCTTGTCTTTAGTGGCTTATTGCTAGGAAGCTTCTCTGAATGAAGTCTGAGTTTACTAGGTCAAAATGATGAGGCTCCATGTCAGAAGCCATTTTGTTCTTCAGCTCAGTGTTTAACTTCTGGGGTAACATTTTGGAGTGTGGGTTCTATAGCAGGCTGTGTCCTGGCTATTAGTAGCAAGAACTAGACCACAGAGGGCCCAATGTCACTAAATTGTCTGTGTTTGTTGTACATATATGTCTTATATTTGCCATTTTTTTTGCTTTTCAAGTCCCCTATTCTTAGAGAAGATCAACATTTTAAAGCAGTACCTATTTAAGATAAAAGCCATTTTATTAATGTTAATGATTAGCATATCTAATCACTTAGCTACCTTCTTATATCTTTTACAAAAATTGTTGAAGCTTCACACCTCTTGTTTAAACTTCTGTAAAGAGATTAAAGGGTCAATATTAATACCATAAGAAGTACTTGATAAGCTATAAAATAGTATCCATGTGTTAGTCCTTATGTTCTGTTTCAAATAGTGAAATTTAATTCTTGACCAATAATGCTATATATCAAGTTGTATAACACTCTCAAAGAAGCTCAGCACTTATATAAGGAATCTACTCTCAAAAATGGATTTTTAAATTCTTTGTTTTGTATTTCTAGAGCTATGTTTTCATTGCTTATACCAATACCAGTTAGATATGTTGTATGGTCATTCTTTTAATTCATGGTTTTGCATTTTGCTCTTTGGAAAGTGTTTGATGATAAAGATACACTTTAAATTTAACATCAACAAACCTGTGCCTGTTTCATTTTCTACACAATTGAAATGTCAGGTAAGTGCTTTTCAGTTTTCCTTGGAATCAGAGTTCAGGAAGGGATCATTTAGATTCTTGCCTGGCGAAAATATCAGCAGTGGCAGTGGGCAGTGTTCCTAATCATGGCTACCATGGCAGATGTGGGTGGCAGCTCCAGCTGAGGTGTCTGCCCCTGGCACTGTGCCATCGGTGGCTTCTTGACACCAGTTCTGCAGATATGGAGACTCATTCTTGGTGTTGTGCCTCTTTTGCACCAAGAATATTCTTGGTGTGTTCTCTGGCTTTCCTGGATGTTTAGAGATGTTTGCATACATATTATAAAAAAAATTTAGCCTAGCAGAAGTAGAGAAAAATTATATAAGGAATCTTTACCTTTCAGCAGGCACACTTAAAAATAGTGCAAATTTTATTGTTTTCTTTGTTTACTGTTGCTATTAAAGAATTTAACAGTATTTTCACTTCAGTATAAGTCTCCAAGAAATAAAGACGTTTTCTTGTATAACTTTACTATTCTTCATCTTTTCTATTAAGTTAATAGCAGTTCTTTAATATTGTCATTTAAGCCTGTATTTCCTCGATTTTCTAAAAAAAAAAAAAAAGAACCAAGCCTCTGCCTTTTTGTGTGTGTGATATTGGTGACAGAACTCAGGGACTTGTGCTCCTAGTGTTCCTCCACTTGAGTAATTCCTCCAAATGTGCTCAATTCTCAGCTGAGGTCTTGCAAGCATTTCTGTCTAGGCTGGTCCCAAACATGTGGTTTGCACAGGAAGTAGAAATAGCCATGAGGAAAGACACATGTGGATGTGTAGTTGTGTATATAGCTATTGAAGGTAAAATATTCTTACACAGAGGCATCCCCTCTAAAGTCTAGTCACCCAATGTAGACTTGTACATGGTATTTGTAAGCAAGTTTGGATGGGGATAGAGATAGTGGTATGGAATAAATTTCTAGGAAGAAATAATTCTGCAAAGGGCATGTTCAGGTAAGTGAACAACCTAAGAAAATTAGAGATTTGTGACAGTTTCTCAGCAATTGCAGGCTGTGAAGGAAATGGCCCAGCAAGGTAAGTGTGCTTACAGAAGCTATAGGCCAAGGTACTTTGAACAATGACTGGTTTGGTTTGTCACCAGAATGTTCCTGCAGGGGTAAGAGTACTGGCTTATTTCAGATTGCTCAGCCTCAGGTCATCCATGCTAGTCTCCTTGCCATCAGTATACTAGTTTCATTGTGTGCCATAAGAAAAACACTTTCTTTGATGCTTATCATGATCAGGACAATTGTGAGGGCCATAAGGTTTCAGACTATGACAATAAATGTATTCATTCATTCATTCATTTTTGATGTTTCAGTGTTGTTCTGCCATAGGTCTTGCTGTGCAAGCCACAGTTGAGTCATACCTCAAGACTTCCTACCAACAAATGAATGAAAGTATTACAGGTATGTATCCATCTGTTTATTTCAATGAGATCTTCTATGTTGTATGGTTTCCAACCTTGAATTGATGATTCAAAGAAATCGCCAAGACTGTATACTAAAAGAAAAAAAATTCTTTGGATGCTTGTATATGAGAGCAACAGTCAGCAGCTATGTTAAAGAGCCTTGTGTCCTGAGATGGGTTGCATAGTGTGTATGCCTTTTAAGTTATGCCTGTGTGTCCCTGTTTGTATGTCCTGAGGTTTGAACTGAGGTCCAAGGTGCTGTCCTGAATTTTCTTTTCAAGACTAGTTCTCCATCACTATAATCTTGCATTTGAAAATTAATGTTTGTTTGTCATGGGGCTTGAATTCTGGGTTGACGTCCCTCAGTTCTTCAGCTCAAAATTAACATTCTGTCCCTTGAGCCATAGCACCTGTTTTCTGGTGGTTTAATGGAGGTAAGAGTTTCACGGACTTTCCTGCATAGACTGGCTTTGAACCATGATCCTCAGTTCTTAGCCTTCTGAATAGCTAGGATTACAGGCATGAGCCACTGGCATCCAGCTGGAAATTACTGGGTTTTTTAAACATAACAAATATTATTGACAAATAAACAATTGTGGCCTCATCAGAAGGAAGTCCAGTTGCTTTCCACCATTGTCCCATTCCTATAATCTTACCTCGGAAAGATGAGAACTGGAGAATCATGGTTTGAAGAAACTCCTAAAAACAAGTCCACAAAACTCCATCTGTAGTTAACGAATCAAAATACAGAATGGAGGCCTGATTCAGTTGGAAGAGTGTCAGCTTTGAGCAAGCAAACAAATCCTAAAAAACATGAGTTCATGTTCTTAGTTTAAGTGGTTGCAAAATATGTAGATGACATCCAGGCATACAGTCAAATAAATAGAAGATGATAGATCACACTTTCTTGTTGCAAGTTGATCCCACAAGGTAAAACAGCTCATAATACTGGATAAAATATAACTTTTAAATTATTAATTGGATTTGAAATGATACCCAATGCATACAATTCTTGCAGCTCCAAAAATAGCTCTTTGCACCCCCACAAATACCAGTTTTTGAAATCAGAGCCTTGCCCTTTCTTGCCTTTGCTTTCTCATCTAGCCAAGCTCTCTCTCTCTCTCTCTCTCTCTCTCTCTCTCTCTCTCTCTCTCTCTCTCTCTCTCTCTCTCTCTCTCTCTCTCTCTCTCTCTCTCTCTCTCTCTCTCTCTCTCTCTGTCTCTCATATAACTCTCATCCATGAGATTCAATTCCCTTGTCTTCCAAAAAATTCAGCAATTTTAATTGTTCTGTTTCCATACATGAAAATAAGTTACATCAAGACTTAAAACCTTTAGCTTTGGGATATACCACTTGGGTTAGCTGGTGGCATACTCATCATTAGACATTTGCAGTCCTAAGAATGGTTGTTACATCTATTGGGGAAGCAGAGGAGGAGCACTGGAGGGCTGCTTAAGCATCTTGAAGACCAAAGAGTACCAGATGTTTAAAGGAAGCCTTGGTTCTCCATCAGGTACCAGAAGAGGAGTGCAGAAAAGTTCTGGTAACTGTTGATTTTGCTATTAACTTTCACAGAAACCGTACTCCAATTTTGATTCAGGTGACCACCCACAAATACACCATTGGTGTATTTTCCAGGCATGAAGTATAAATCCAGCAAAGCATGAAATCCCTTGTAATGACTAATTTAACAAGAGCCCATGACTTTTTGAGAAGATTGAACCTGGGGCCTAAACCCAGGACATAGAGCGAAGGGAAAGGAAAGGCACTGGGCAGAGTAGAGTGACTGTGGCATCCCAAAATGGTTGATTAAAAGTAACAGCAATTATTGTGCATTTCAGTCTATTCTACATAGGTGGGTTTCAATACTGTAGCTGGATCCACTTACAAGGAATGGGACAATGGTTGGAGGCAAAGCGGCTTCTTCATTATATTTGTCAAGAATATTTTTGCCATTTTTTTAAAGCAGTAATTTTCAGCTGGGTGCTAGTGGCTCATGCCTGTAATCCTAGCTACTCAGGAGGCTGAAAACTGAGGATCATGGTTCAAAGCCAGTCTGGGCAGGAAAGACCATGAGATTTTTAAGACTTTTTATGTATCTAATCAAGCCTATTTCCCATTTCACCCTGACAAAAGCAATGTGAAATGTGTAAAAAATATCAGTTTCAAACAAAACTCAATCGAGCAAGATACATTTGCAGTTTGAAAAGTTACAAGAAAAGTAGTGCCTTGTGGTAAAGTTTCTTACTCAACAATTTCAAATGTCTCAGTGTCTGTGTATAAAGAGATTATGGCAAGGCACGAGTGGCTCATGTCTTTAATCTTAACTATGAAGGAGGCTTCAGCTGAAGGGTAGTGCTCTACCATTTGAGCCATAGCGCCACTTCTGGTTTTCTGGTAGTTCATTGGAGATAAGTGTCTCACAGACTTTCCTGCCTGGGCTGGATTTGAACCACATCCCTTAGATCTCAGCATCCTGAGTAGCTAGGATTACAGACAACACCTGGCTAAAAGTACAATTTATTAAACATTGTCTATATTATTTTTTGTTGATTATGACATCAGTGGCAAAACATATAGTAATAAAAGTGGCAACTCTTGGGTCTGGGAAGGTGGCTCAGTGGTAGAGTGCTTGCCTTGCATGCATGAGGCCCTGGGATCGATTCCTCAGCACCACATAAGCAAAAAGAAAAAAGCTGGAAGTCGCACTATGGCTGTAGTGGTAGAGCGCTAGCCTTGAGCTGAAGAGCTGAGGGACAACGCCCAGGCCCAGAGTTCAGGCCCCACGACTGGACCCCCCCCCAAAAAAAAGTGGCAACTCTGCAAAAATCATAACAAACTACATAACAAACTCCATTAACAATTATGATAGAAATAGGTCAGAGAGAACTAGATGATTTAAAAGGTCCTTTTTCTAATTCTAAAATCATATGATTTAAACAATGATTCATATTAAATACTTATGTGGTAAGCACTGTGAAAGATACAAACCAAATGTTACTGAACTACTGAGTCAAGGAATTAAATTCTACAGAAGGTATATAGGTTCAATTTTATAAGAGTACCTCACAAAATCCAGTTAAACTGCTTACTAAATCAGACTGTGGTCTATATATCTATCAAATAAAGAAAAGACAAAAGGCTGTGTGAAAGTAGTTCATGCCTATAATCCTAGCTACCCAGGAAGCTGAGATCTATAGATCATGGTTTGAAACCAGTCTAGGCAAGAAAGCCCAAGAGTTTCTTATTTCCAATTAACTACCAAAAAAGCCAGTAGTGGGGTTGTGGCTCAAGTTGTAGACTACTAACCTTGAGTAAAATGTCTCAGGGACAGTGCCTAACCCTAAATTCAAGCCCTAGGGTCAAAATCAAACAAGGAAAGAAAAGACAAAGGGACTTCTGAAAGACACATCAGAAATTACTACTAGCTGCTATTAATATGTATGTGGCAGAAACTACATTCTTTCTTCACAAATAAAGAACCAGTGAGTGGGGCTGGGAAGGTGGCTCAGTAGTAGAGTGCTTGCTTTGCATGCATGAGGCCCTGGGTTTGATTTCTCAGCACCACATAAGCAGAAATAGTTGGAAGTGGGGCTGTGGCTCAAGTGGTAGAGCACTAGCCTTGAGCAGAAGAGCTGAGGGACAGTGCCAGTTCAGGCCCCACAACCAACAAAAACAAACAAATAAATAATGAGGTTTGGGGGTATGGATAAATGACAGAGCATAGTATACACAAGATCCTGAGTTCAATATTCACCACAAGTGCAAAAAAGTGGGGAAGGAGAAAGAAAAAACCATATGACATAGTAATTTACAAATGTCCATTAGCATGTAAGAAGAGAAACAGCCAGGCCCCAGTGGCTCACACCTGTAATCCTAGCTAAGGATCATGGTTCAAAGCCAGCAGGGGCAGAAACGTCCCTGAGACACTTATCTCCAATTAACCACTCAAGAAAACAGAAGTGTTGCTGTGACTCAGAGGTAGAGTGCTAGCCTTGAGAAAAAAAAATGCTCAGGGACAGCACCCAGGCCCTGAGTTCATGCCCCGCAATAGACAAAAATTTAAAAAGAAAAAAAATCACATTATTTATCAATTTAAGGTAACTCTAATATTTTGTTCCAGCTTCATTCCATTACTCCCTGTCCATTCGCTCACCTCTCATAATACTAAAGTAGTTAGCACTGGATCTTCTTTGGTATTAGTTTTTTTCCTTGTTTGCTTGAAATCCATCCAAATCGTTTTCATTTTCTCTACACAGTCATTCTCCCTTTTTTTTCAGGTTGTAAATAATTCTAAATAGTTGCTCCTTCTCAATTCCTTGATCTCTTCAAATAATTCTTGCTTTGTAGGTTACTTTAATGTCCACTGTGTTTCTTTGGATCTTTATATCAATAAGCTCTACTGATGTCTCAATGAAGTTCATTGATTCAGCTTCCATTTTTGTGATCGAACTTCAATAATAATACTCACATCTTGGAATCAGAAATGGTCTCAAGATGGGTTTCTGACATTGGGGGCCTAATTTAGGTAAGTCTAACTATAGTGAAGATCCTGCAGCAAGTAATCCACTAGTAATCCACAATATACAGCAGGACCACAGATAATTAAATTATCATGCAAAGCTGTTTGAGATGAAGTGCCATTTGAAACCAAACAGTTAGAGAATGAAGTAGAAAAGCAACTCACCATTATTGCATTATCTTTGCCAAAAAACTAAATATTACTAAACAATTTGCAAAAACAATCTCAGGGATTCAGGAACACAGCTCAAGACAGACAAAAAGTCAGGTAGTAGTAACTTAAATCTATAGTCCTAGCTACTCAGGAGGCTGAACCTTGAAGGAAAAGTCTTCAATTAACCGGCAAAAAGCCAGAATTAAAGGTGAGGCTTAAGTAGTAGAGTGTCCAGCTATGAGCAAGCAAGCCAAAGAAGAGTGAGAAGCTCTAATTTCAAGCCTCAGTACTAGAAGATACTCAGAAAACTCAGAGAATTTCCATGGTGGCTTTTAAAGAATCTCTTATATCCTGTAACCCTAGAACATACAAGTTCAAGAACCAGACTCTAATTATGCTGAACACTGAATTATCTTTAATGGTGAGTCTAACCAAGTTTCTCCTAAAAAGTTTCAATTTGGAGATAATTAGGAAATAAAGGACCTTGGTTGAGAGCTTTCAGAATTACATAAACCTAAAAATTGTGAACCCCAAGTATCTCCAAAATAATTTTTACCCATCCCTCCTCTTTGAAGTAACTAGCCTTCTACTGCTCAAAGATTTATTCATGACTACAAGAAGCAGCTGACTTATGAGTATTTCCAAAATCCACCTGCACTGCTGCCATTAAAAACTTACTCAAGGGCTAGGAAGTTGGCTCAGTGGTAGAGCACTTGCTTTGCATGCCTGAGGCCCTGGGTTCGATTCCTCAGCACCACATAAGCAAAAAAAAAAAAAGAAAAAAAGAAAAAAGAAAAAACCTGGAAGTGGCTCTGTGACTCAAGTGGTAGAGTGCTAGCCTTGAGCTGAAGAGCTGAGGGACAGTGCCCAAGCCCAGAGTTCAGGCCCCACGACTGGACCCCCCCAAAAAACTAACTCAAATCTCAGTTTCTACAGGAGAAATGCACAGCTGACACTAGAGATAACAACATATATAACAAAAGATTTGCCTGCTTTTTTTTTTTTTGGTCATGGGGATTGAAGTCCGGGCTTCATCACTATCCCTCAGCTCTTCAGCTCAAGGATAACGCTCTACCACTTGAGCCACAGCACCACTTCTGATTTTCTAGTGGTTTGTTGGAGATAAGAGTCTCACGAACTTTCCTGCTCCAGCTGGCTTTGAACCTCAACCCTCAGATCTAGCCTGCTGAGTAGCTAGATTACAGGAGTGAACCATCAGTGCCAGGCATGAGTACATTTCTTTTTTTTTCTGATTTTTTTTAATTTAATTTTATTTTATTTGAGAACATACTGTACAGAGAGGCTACAATTACATGTGTTTGTTTTTACGGGCAAGATGTGACTCCTGCAGGCAGCAGATAGAAGGGTCTTGTTTTTTAATCCAACTAGTCAGTCTATGTCGCTTAATTGGAGAGTTCAATCCGTTAACGTTACGAGATTGGACTGAGAGGTATTGGGGGTTCCTGCCATGTTATCCACCTTCTTGGGGGCTGCGAAAACTGGGTTCTTCCTAAGGTTCTTGGATTCTCAGTTTGGGTGCAGTTTCTTATGAGTACATTTCTTATCAAGCATTGTTGCCTCTTTGTTTTTTCCCTGCCACCCCTTCCCTCCCATCTCCACAACTACATCCCTCCCTGCCCCATTTAAAAAAAATTTTTTTAACCTACTGGTCAAAGCTCTCATTGTTTTTTGTTTTTTTTTTTGTTTTTTGGGGGGGTTTAACTTGTCCTGGGGCTTAAATTTAGGTCCTGGGCATCTCCCTTTACTATTTTTGTTCAAGGCTAGTGCTGTACCACTTTAGCCACAGCTCCACTTCCTATATGTCGATGGTTAATTGGAGATAAAGAGTCTCACAGGATTTCCTGCTCTGGGTACCTTCCAATGGAGATTTCCAACCCTCAGTATGCTGAGAAGCTAGCATTATAGGCACCCAGGTTCTGATTGCTTTTTGATATTCACGGTGGAAAACTTACACTGACTTTATCACGCCTCTGACTGAACTGGATCTTTGATTACTATTCTTACAAAAACTTATTATTATTATTATAAAGGTGATTTACAGAGGAATTACAGTTACAATAAGTTAGGAAAAGAGTACTTTTTTTGTTGTTCATTGTGGGGCTTGAAATCTGTCCCTCAGCTCTTCAGCTCAAGGCTAGCACTCTACCACTTAAGCCACAGTGCCACTTCCAATTTTTTCTGTTTATGTGGTGTTGAGGAATTGAATCCAGGGACTCATGCATGCGAGGCAAGCACTCTACCACTGAGCCACCTTCCCAGCCCTCCAAGAGGATATTTGTTTTGGACAATGTCACCTCTTCCCTCTCTCTGTTTTTCCATCCTGTCCTCACTCACAAGTTATAGAGTTTTTTCAACATAGTGAATACCACTGTTGCATTTGTTCACTAATGTTCTTTATTTTTATTATATTTCCCTATATTTTTGCTAATTCTCACTATGTTTACATCAGATTTAAAACGTCACATGAAATGTCTATAAGTATTATATAGAATATATATTATATATAGAATATATAATTATATAATTATAAAATCACAAAGTGTAAGGTATGTTAGTACTATTGTGTATTAAGATGAATAATTATATTAAAATATAAAGGAAGGGATTGTCGATGATTTTGGAGTAGTACAGGACTGGCTTTTGAACTCAGTGCATGTACTAGGTCAGTGTTCTACCACTTGAGCCAATACAATGCAAAAGATTTTCATTAAAATGAATGTATTTGTCCTAAAAGAAAAATCAGTACTTTGAAAGGGTTAACATCTTAGTACATGAAAAATTCATGAAGTAAAGATAAAATATCCTCATGCATGTGTCTTTGTTCCTGAGAATTGAATGTAGAGCTCTATCACTGAGCTATATTCTTAATCCTCTATATTCTCTCTTTTTTTTTTTTTTTTGGTCAGTCATGGGACTTGAACTCTGGGCCTGGGCACTGTCCCTCAGCTCTTCCGCTCAAGGCTAGAGCTCTACCACTTGAGCTGCAGTGCCATTTCCAGTTTTTTGGTGGTTTATTTGAGGTAAGAGTTTCACGGATTTGCCAGCCTGGGCTGGCTTTGGACCACGATCCTCAGATCTCAGCCTCCTGAGTAGCTAGGATTACAGGCGTGAGTCTGGGCAACCATCTATATTCTTTAATACAGGGTCTCACTGAGTTGCCTAGGCTGGCTTCCAATTCCTGATCCTTCTACCTTCACCTCTATGATAGCTGGGATTATAGACAAGCACTCTGACCCTGTATGCCTTATCTTTCCATCAGGGTTCATCACCTGCTTCTTCTCATCCATTTAAATATTTGTTAGAAAAATTGATTATCTGCCAAGTATAGGCAATGCATAAGATGATGTCTACTTCTAAGTAGTTTACAACTACCAAGAAAGATTGTAAATAGGTGCCACTGGAAGATGAAGCCGAGCCTTTCCAGATAGGATTTTTGGCCTGAGTCATTTCAGAAAGAGTTAAACAGAATGCTCTGCTGGTGGAAAACAACCTAGGGAGTGGTTCCATTGTAGGTGAAATGACCCAAGTAGGAGTTTGTATGTTTAAAATTTAGTGAACCATTACCATTTCTTTAATTTTTTGAGTACGATACAAAATACCAATGGAATCTAATGCAGATGATCAATTCTTGAGTGTCAGCTATGATGAAGTTGTTTTACACTTTTTGCTTACAAAAGGATTACAAATTGCAGTTCATGAGACTTTCTGAATTTAGTTCAGGGAAAGGTCTTTTTCTTTTTCTTTTTTTTTTTTTTTTATCAATTTATGGTGGGATTCAGGTCCTCAGAACCCAGGAATATTGAGATCTATTAATTAGGTACAGTCAAAACCCTTTTTTCAAAATATAACTGTGATGTTCCAAAGTTGTTTTATTTTCAAACTATTTGATACTTAATTTTCTTTAAAAAGACAGTTCTTAAAAATAAATCACAGTTCTAGTTATGGTACCTAGGAAGAGGAGGTGGGGGAATACCCATTAGATAGAGAATCATGGAGTGAGAAGCTAAGTATTTCCCAAGAATTAAAAGAGCACTTTGGGGTCTGGGAAGGTGGCTCAGTTGTAGAGCGCTTGCCTTGCATGCATGAGGCCCTGGGTTCGATTCCTCAGCACCACATAAGCACAAAGAAAAAAGCCAGAAGTGGTGCTGTGGCTCAAGTGGTAGAGCACTAGCCTTGAGCGGAAGAGATGAGGGACAGCGCCCAGGACCAGAGTTCAGGCCCCACGACCGGACACACAAAAAAACACCAAAGATCACTTTGTTCCTTGATTTTGTTTTATATTTATATATTTTCATGAAAACAATGTGTACAGTAGTGTGCCCAAATCTTCAGTATGTGGCTTGATGGACTTTTACAATGTGCCTTGATCCCTTCTCCTTCCAGGTCTTTAGCAATTTCAGTTTGTTTCCTTTTTTCCCCTAGTCTACCTTTTCAGTAGAGTCTTACTAGAATAATCCTTAATATAATAATCCTTTGGTATTTTAAGCTAACAGTTCCCTTTAGGAAAATCTGTTTAACTCTTTTGTATATGATTTGACTTTGAAACATATTGCAAGCTTCTTGTCCCTGTGCTCTTGAGCTCAAGGCGAGCACTCTGCCACTTGAGCTCCAGCGCCACTTCCAGTTTTCTAGTGGTTTTATCTGAGATAAGAGTCTCACCGACTTTCCTTCCTGGACTGGCTTTGAACCTCGATCCTCAGCCTCCTGAGTAGCTAGGATTACAGGCCACTGGCACCGGCACTAGAGGTAGTTTAAAAATAAGATTTTGTTATTATTAAAGTGTTTTGTACAGGGGTTACCATTTCTTAAGTAATGAGTACATTTCTGTTTTGGAACTTTGTCACCTCTTCCTGTTAGCAGTACTTTTGAAAATAACTTAAAATATTTGCCTAACACGTAGTAAGCGTTTGAACAAACTCTTAAAGCTGTTTACTAGCAGAAAGAAGCATATAAACCAACATAATAGTATAAGGATGGAGGGGACAAGTAGAGAAATTAAGGTTCTTAGAACTATTGGTTGATTATTCTGTTATTGTCTTAAACCCTCATTATTATAGATTATGAGTCCAGATTTTCTATTCTGTAATGCTTACACAGATAGATACTAGGGTCAGCTCTTGTATTTGCAGTCAACTTGTTTTCTAATTAAAATGTTTTGTATTTGTCCTCCTCCTCTCTGAGATTAGGACTAAGACCCTGGTAATCTGATACTTTTGCTCATTGGCTTGGTGCTCTACCACCTGAACCACAACTCCAACCCCATGTTTTTGAAATTTCAAATAGAAATGTTATTTAACTCTTGGAACATACTAGTGCTTGGTGGCTTGAAAGATTGAAAACTAATAAAGGAACAGGTAACCCCATGTGATTCAGCCATACAATTGATGTATGTGTTCATTATACATTTCAGAGTGGGAAGTGTTGCTTTAAACTTTTGTTAATGTCAGCTTTTACATTACTCTGTTTATGCTTTCTAGAATGTCATTTAGAATTGTGAAGTAGATTGACATTCTTTTTTTAAATAATTTTTTATTGTGAAGATACTGTACAGAGGGGTTACAATCACATGAGCAAAGTAATAAGTACATTTCTTACCAAGCATTATTGCTTCCTCCTTTGTTTTCCCCCTACCATCCCTTCCCTCCCACCTATACAACTTACCCCCCCCCAAATTGTAAAGTTCATTTTTCTTTTTTTGGGGGGGAGGTCCGGTCATGGGGCCTGAACTTTGGGCCTGGGCACTGTCCCTCAGCTCTTCAGCTCAAGCCTAGCACTCTACCACTTGAGCCACAGTGCCACTTCCGGCTTTTTTCTTTTTGCTTATGTGGTGCTGAGGAATCGAACCCAGGCCTCATGCATGCAAGGCAAGTGCTCTACCACTGAGCCACCTTCCTAGCCCTTAAAGTTTGTTTTTTGACATAGCATCTTGTACATGTCATTGTTGCAATGGGTCAACCTGTATCCCTGTTTAAACAATTTATTTTTTCCCTTCTGCTTCCCAAATTATACCAACATCAAATTCAGTGAAAATGGGTTATACCGTGGGGGAGGGACATAGAAAAAAACAAAAAAAAATCATGTGGTACCTTATAAATACGTTACAAACAATAGCAAGAAAGAAAAAAAAACCACTTGATTCCTTATCTTGGTGTTCATTTCACTTAATATCATCTTATTTGACCTTTTCTGCTTGTCTCAGATATATAGTAGTTATAGCAAATAAGGAAAACCAATGGGACATATGTTTCTTTGAACCTGGCTTGCTTCACTTATTTTTTTTTCTTTTTTTTGGGTTCGGTCGTGGGGCCTCAACTATGGATGGGCCTGGCCGCTGTCCCTCAGCTCTTCAGCTTAAGGCTATCGCTCTACCACTTGAGCCACAGCGCCACTTCCAGCTTTTTTCTTATGTGGTACTGAGGAATCAAACCCAGGGCCTCATGCATACAAGGCAAGCGCTCTACCCCTGAGCCACCTTCCCAGCCCCTAATATAATTTTTTTCCAAGTCTTTCCATTTCCTAACAAATGGGGCAGTGTCATTCTTTCTGATAGAAGCATAGAATTCCATTTTATATATAACACATTTTTTTGATCCATTCATCTACTGAGGGGCATCTCGTTGGTTCCATATATTACCTATGGTAAATAATGCTGTAATAAACATAGTTGGGCTGGTAGCATGGTCTTGTTTGTGATCATTTGAGTAAATGCCCAAAAGTGGGATTGCTGGGTCGTAGTGGAGCTCTTCGTGGAGTCTTTTGAGGAATCTCCATAGTACTTTCCAAAGTGGTTGAACAAGTTTACACTCCCACCAACTATGGAGTAGGATTCTCTTCTGTCCACATCCCCTCCAGCATCTGTTGGTATTAGAGGTCTTGATTATAGCCATTCTAAATGGGGTGACGTGGTATTTCAATGTTGCTTTGATTTGCATTTCTTCTATGGCTACAGAGGTTGAGCATTTCTTCATGTAGATTTTGACATTCTTTATGTGAAATACTTGGATTAAGATAAGTTTAAGAATTGAGAATTTGGGGATTTGAGGAAGTTAATGGTGGTACATATTCCATGTGTTTTGCTACTGCTAGCATGGCACATAACTTTCTGTAGAGAAATTATAGAAACATGACTGCGTAAAAGAAATGACTGAATTAGCTTTGGTTTTGCAACAAAGTGAATTTGAAAAAGACACCTTTGTTTTATGGAACTTCTTAGGTTTCAGAGTTGGGAATAAGATTTGGAACCTGTAAAATGTCTGATTTTATATCTTCAGCTGTCTTGAATGTGTTATCAACTTATTCAGATGTGTTGAAGTGTATATGACTGAATGATGGTAATTTTTTTTAATGTTTCTTTTAGGTAGATGAAGTTCCTGATGGAGCTGTAAAACTACCTACAAACTACCCATTTTCTTTTTTGGAACTCATGAGACGTAAGTCCTGTTAGCTTTTCGATGCAAATTAGAAGTTTCAGGATTGTGCATAAAATGAAAAAGTAGAAATTAATTTAAAGAGGAATAGGAAAGAAATACAAAACTTTAAAATTATGTTTGAACTTTAGAATAAATTTTCAAGCTACCTCTTTGTGTTGAGGAAGCACTATGTATGTTTTACTTTTAGATAGTAAAGGCACTGTAGGTTTAATTTTGATTGAAAGTTTAATTTTCTTAATCAGGGAAGGAAGCAAAAGAATGGTGGAAAGTTTGTATGGGAAGTTTTTACAGGACATTCAATATTTCTGTTCAGTAAAATTACATGGACTTTCTTCTCCCCCCCCCCATTCTGGGATTTGAATTCAGTGTCCTGTACTTGGTAGGCAGGTGCTCTACCATTGAGTCATGCCTCTGGCCCAACTAAGTGATTTCTTCTTTTTTTGTCAGATATGGGGCTTGAACTCTGGGCCTAAACTCTGTCCCTGTGCTCTTCAGCTCAAGGCTGGCATTCTACCGCTTAAGCCACAGTGCCACTTCCGGTTTTCTAGTGGTTTATTGGAGATAAGAGTCTCACGGAGTTTCCTGCCTGGGCTGGCTTTGAACCTCTATCCTCAGATCTCTGCGTCCTGAGTAGCTAGGATTACAGGCGTGAGCCACCAGTGCCTGGCCCAACTAAGTGATTTCCATAAGGATTATTTTATATTATGCTTTAGGCCTTAGGCTATATTGTACAAAATACGAGAAGATGAAATCTGGACAGTTCCTTTGAGTGTACTAGAGGCTTATGGGTAGTAGAGCCATTCTGATTTGTTCTACTGTCCCTAGTGGATATGGGCACAAACTGATTTGGTGAGACAATTTTAATTTTTCAAAAATTAGCTGAAAATTGAGCTGTTACTTTTATATGCATAAGATTTTCTGGGAGCTATCTCATGGGTTTCCAATGATTATATTTGTATATACCTATCATTTAGTAGCCTTCTAAGTACTATATAATTTGACTGGTTTTGAACTTAAAATAATTTCTGTAGCTTAGGCTTGCTTATTTGGGATGAAGAGAAACAAAGCTTGGTATTCCTCTTCTAATTATAATTATATTCCTAGAAATGGCTACAATGACAATGTCTGATTTAATGTTTCTTAGCAACCAGCTTTCAGTTATTAATGTGTATGTGTGGTACTGAGGTTTGAACTCAGCCTCTTGCTTACTAATCAATTATCCTTCAGCCCTTTTAAATTCTGGTTGTTTTTGGAAAGGGGGTTGTATTTTTGCCTCAGGCTAGTCTTGGACTACAGTCCTACCTGCCCCTCCAGTAACTAGGATTATAATCCTGTACCATTATCCTAGCTCTCACATAATTTTTTCAACAGTTATATTTTGCTGTGATAATATACACAAAATGTATACCACTAAGTTGATTTTAATAGGAATTTCATTAGATTTTAGCAGTTTCTTGTATTCATGATCATTCCATTCTCTTCAGTTCTAAACAACCACTAATCTACACGGTTGAATCACCATTTCTGGCCATTTCATGTTAGTGGTATTATAAAATACCACAAATTATTATTTTTTTGAAACTTAAAAAAATTGTCTTTAGTTGTACAAAGGGATTTCAATTCAAGAAATTGATAAATTTGTAAGTACAATGCATCTTTTTTGTGGGGGGCGCCTGAACTCTGGGCCTGGGTGCTCTCCCTCAGCTCTTCAGCTCAAGGCTAGCACTCTACCACTTGAGCCACAGTGCCACTTCGGTTTTTTTCTTTTTGATTATGTGGTGCTGAGGAGTTGAACCTAGGGCCTCATGCATGCAAGGCAAACGCTCTACCACTAAGCCACCTTCCCAGCCCCTAAAGAAACATTTCTTAGGGCTTATCCAAGACTTTCTGAGTCAGTCTGTGTGCTATGGAGTTCAACAATCTAACAAGCCTTGGGGATGATCCTGAGCCATACCAAATTTACAAATACTGTATTAAATGTAGCTGGCATTAGTTGAATTTTCTTTGGAGGGGAAGGGAGGCAGTTTGGGGCTTGAACTCAGGGCCTGGGCACTGTCCCTTAGCTTTTTTGTTTAAGACTAGCACCCTACAGTCACTAGAGCCACAGCGCTAATTCTTGCTTTTTTGTTTATGTGGTACTGAGGAATCAAACCTAAGGCATCATGGCATGCTAGGCACGCACTCTACCACTAAGCTACGTTCCCAGTCTCCAATTTTTTATTTTTGTAACTTTAAAAAATTCTTTCTGAGTGGTGGGGCTGGGAAGGTGGCTCAGAGTTCAGGCCCCATGACCAGACCTCCCCCCCAAAAAAAAAATTACTTCTGATTTCTCTGATTTTAAGAAATTTTGTAAAATATTTATATACGCGTATGTATATATATACACATTCTTACAGTTTTATAGGGCACTTGTGTAGACCATTGTTACTTCTTTTTTTTTTTAACAGTCTTGGAGATCCAATGAGATCCTAGTTCATACAAGGCAAGTGCTCCTTCAGTGAGCTAAAACCTCCAGCATTAGGTTACTATTTTAAATTTAAAAGTGACTATTCTTTCCCCAACATTAAAAAATGGAGAACTTTTATTTTCAATGCTGAAGATTTAACCTAGGGTCTTGAACTTGCTGAGCAGTGTTACCACTTGGAAGCATATGTAGCCCAAAGTCTGTATTTAAATCACAGCATTACACTGGGTACCTAAACTTATTAGGTATTACTTGGTTAATTAGGTATTAAGATGGTTAAGGGGGAAAATGAGGCTATTAATAATCAAGAAATTAATGCCTGGGAAGGTAGCTCAGTGGTAGAGTCCTTGCCTGCACGAGGCCCTGGGTTCCTCAGCACCACTTAAGCACCACATAAGCAAAAAAAGCTGGAAGTGGCACTGTGGTTCAAACGGTAGAACGCTACCCTTGAACTGAAGAGCTGAGGGACAACGCCCAGGCCCAGAGTTCAGGCCCATGACTGACCAAAATAAAGGAAATTAAGATATATTCAAATTTAAAAATACCTGCTTTAATAGCTAGGATATGGAAACAACCTAGATGCCCCACCACAGATGAATGGATCCAAAAATTCTGGTATCTATACACAATGGAATATTATGCAGCCATTAGAAATGACAAAATAATGGCATTTGCAGGGAAATGGATGGAGCTAGAAGGAATCATGTTGAGCGAGGTAAGCCAAGAAAGAAGAGACAAATGGTACATGGTCTCCCTGATAAGCGGATGCTAAATCCAAAACGTTAGGCGATATGACAAAACTAGCAGGGCTTAAGAAACAAAGAACTCCCACTCATCTGGTTGAACCACTACTAAATATCCCCATGCTGCTGATCACATATATGGTATATAACATATGAACACCGTTATATGTTACAGACTGTGATAGACAATTTGCTCCAGGAAAGTTAGAATGAACTTGTGACTTTAAATGAACATCATTATTCCACAATACTGTGAAATTCCAGAAATTATTTAATCACTTAATCAAAATTTAAAAAAAAAGAACCTTGGGTAAGGGAGGGAGGGGAGGATGGTAGGGGGAAAACAATGGAGGGGGTAACAATGTTCAAGAGGAAGTGTACTCAATACCTCACTCATGTAACTGTAACACTCTGTATAGTACCTTTACAATAATAATAATTTTAAAAAACCTGCTTTAAGCTGGGTGCCGGTGGCTCACACCTGTAATCCTAGCTACTCAGGAGGCTGAGATCTGAGAATCGTGGTTCAAAGCCAGCCCAGGCAGGCAAATCCGTGAAAATCTTTTTTTTGGGGGGGAGGGGGGTCAGGTAGTGGGGCCTGAACTCTGGGCTTGGGCGCTGTTCCTCAGCTCTTCAGCTCAAGGCTAGTGCCACATCGCTACTTCTGGCTTTTTTTCTTTTTGCTTATGTGGTGCTCAGGAATCAAACACATTGCCTCATGCATTGCAAGGCAAGTGCTCTACCACTGAGCCACCTTCCCAGCCCCAAGTCTGTGAAAATCTTATCTCCAATAAACCACCAAAAAACTGGAAGTGGCACTGTAGCTTAAGTGGTAGAGCTCTAGCCTTGAGTTGAAGAGCTGAGGGACAGCGCCCAAGCCTTGAGTTCAAGCCCCACGACCTCCCCCCTCCCCGAAAAAAAAATAAAACTACCTGTTTCATAAAAATTTAGGGGCATTTTTATTTCAAAGTATACTTTAATGTTTTTGATCTTCAGTGTTTTGTTTTGTTTTTTTTTTTGCTAGTCCTAGAGCTTGAACTGAGGGCCGGGGTGTTCTATTCAAGGTTAGCACTCTACCAGTTGAGCCACAGATTCATTTCTGGAGGTCAGAGTTTTATAGACTTGCCTGCTGGTCTGGCTTCAAATTGTGATCCTCAGCTCTCATCCTCTCAGCTTACTTAGTAACCAGGATTATAGGCAGGAGCCACTGGTGCCCAGCTATTATCATTGTTCTTTTAAGTATACCATTTACATTTGCAAAGTCAGTACCTCCCAAAAGCTTGGAGAGTAAAGTCATGGGTTGATGATGAATTTGCTTTGTAACACTTGACACAGGATTTAATACAAGTCGATTACAGCAGTCACATTTGCCTATTTTATGTGACTTTCAGCAAATTCCTTACATTTGTGTCCTTCTGAATTTGTAAAATAGGGATTTCATCTATCTTAGAACTTTAGGACACAGCTAAGGTGCTTTCATAAATAATTACTTAGACTAATGCTAAGTATGTGTTGAATAAAATGCCAGTAAGAATTGTATGGCTTTGAAAGGCTTGTTTTGGGAGCAATACTTGCTGGGATTTATAAATTAATAGTAACATTGCATATTTTTTTTGTAAGGCTGTTATTGTAGTGTTACTAAGTTTAGATCAGCTCAGTTTGAATTTTGCTAAGTAGTTTTGCTAATTGAGAGAATGTCTTCGAACTCTCCATACTCTTGAAAATTTAGTCATACTTTGCTGCTTTTATCTCTTATTAATGTTCAACTTTAGAAACTTAAAAAATACTATATAGTATATGTAGTGTATAGTATGCATATAATTTTTTTTTAATTTTTTATTGTGAAGATACTATACAGAGGGTTACAGTTACATGAGCAAGGGAGCAAGTACACTTCCTATTGAGCATTGCTACACCCTCCATTGTTTTCCCGCTAGCATCCCTTATCTCCCTACCTTCCCCGAGGTTCTTTTTTTTTTAATTGTGATTAAGTGATTACATAATTTCCCAAATTTCACAGTATTGTGGAATAATGATGCTCATTTAAAGTCACAAGTTCATTCTAACTTTCCTGGAGCAAATTGTCTATCGTGGTCTATAACATATAACGGTGTACACATATGCATATAATTTTTAATTACTGTAAATTTACAGAGATTTCATAGTTGTATTTTCATACATGCATATAATATACATTGTTGAAATTATGTTCATTTTTTTTGGGAGAGGGTTAGTTGTGGGACTTGAACTCTGGGCCTGGGCTCTGTCCCTTAGCTCTTCAACTCAAGGCTAGTGATCTGCCACTGGACCCACCATGTTACTCCAATTTTTTGCTGATTTATTGGAGATTAGAGTCTCAATAGACTTTCTGGCCTGGGCTGGCTTTGAACTGTAATCCTCAGATCTCAGCCTCCTGAGTATCTAGGATTACAGGCATAGCCACTGGCACCCAGCTTGTCCTTTCTCCTTCTGCTGGTCGTCTTTCCCCATCATTCTACCTTTTACTGTCATAGCATCTATTTATTTATTGAGCCAAGCCTGGGCCTTCACTCAGGGCTTGGGCACTGTCTCTGATTTCTCTCTCTCTCTCTCTCTCTCTCTCTCTCTCTCTCTCTCTCTCTCTCTCTCTCTCTCTCTCTCTCTCTCTCTCTCTCTCTCTCTCTCTCTTTTTTTGCTCATGGCTTGTACTTTACCGTTTGAGCTGTAGTTCCACTTTGGAATTTTTGGCAGTTAAAAGTCTCATGATCCTCAGCTCTTACCTTCCCAACATGTTAGGATTACAGGTATGAATCACTCCTGCCTGATTTGTTATAAAATTTTAGTAAACATCCTTTTTAAGATTTGTTTCATATTTTGTGATTTTATAATAGGTAAATGAAGCAGCAAGTTAGAGTTGATAAGTTGAAAATGAAACGTTTTGTTTAGAAAATACTACTTAATAAATATAAATGACTTGATCTTGATGTCCTTGTGTCTGATAGGCCTTCATATTTTGATTATGGCCCCTTTGGTTTGACTTAAAAGTTCTAAGTTTGGGCTGGGAAGATGGCTCAGTGATAGAGTGCTTGCCTTGCATGCCTGAGGCCCTAGGTTCGATTCCCTAGTACCACATAAGCAAAAAGAAAAAAGCCGGAAGTGGCGCTATGGCTCAAGTGCAGCGCCCAGGCTCAGAGTTCAGGCCCTATGACTGGAGCCCCCCCCCCAAAAAAAAAACGTTCTAAGTTTGTGGTGACTTTGTATGGGCTTTCTTATGGGCATCCATACTGTTTAGTAAAAAGGTAAAATCAGATACATAACTGCTTTTCTATATACTTGCAAAAGAACTTCAATCCACATAAGTTTACTGTTAGATTTGGAATTTACTGCTTAATTTTCTCATTGCTTTTAAAAAGCAAATAATAAAAGGAAAGTTCTAAAGAGAAAGAATAATATTTTTATATTTTAGAATTTCTAAACCTGTTGTGTTCTGATTTTTTTTCCTCTGAACTTTCACAATTTTCCTTCCTTCATTCCTTCCTTTCTCTCTCCCTTTCCTCTCTCCCTCCCCTCTCTTCTTTCCTTCTTCCCTTTCCTCCCTTCTTTCCTCCCTTTAATCTCTTTCTCGAGCTGGTACCAGTACTTGAACTCAGGGCCTAGGCATTTTCCTTTAGTGTTTTTGTTTTTGGTGCAAGGCTGGTGCTCTTATACTTGAGCCACAGTTTCACTTCTGCCTTTTTGATAGTTAATTGTAGATAAGTGTTTCATGGCCTTTTCTGCTTGAGCTGGGTTCTAACCATGAACCTCAGATCTCAGCCTCCTGAATAGCTAAATTACAGGTGTGATCCATGGGTTCTTGGCTTCACAATTTTTTTGTATTTGTTATGAAAATGTAATTAGATTATGTCCTATTTCCATTTTGCATATAAAACACTTTTTGTAGGCCATTTGAAAATGGAACATTTCTAAGAGAAAACCATAGCCACAGCCACCATAAGGTGTTCCTTGGTAACTAGCGGTGCGGTCTCTAGGCTAATTTATGTACTATTCAGGAATCTTAGGGGATTGTATCCCCATGGAGAGTTATTTTGTTCATCAGCTTTGTTTTTGACTTATCAGTCTTGAGCATATTCTTTACCCCACCTATACTTCGAATTGATTGTGAAGATCAAACATTGAGCAGTATATTTACTGTTACAATATTTATTTTATTTTTTTGTGTGTGCTGATGCTGAATATTGAATTCAAGGTCTTATACTCTTGCTTGGCTTTTTCAGTGGCCTGGTGTGTGCTACTACTTGAGCTACATCTGCACTTCCAGGATTTTTCTCGTTAATCGGAGAGTCCCTTGGACTTTTCTCCCTGGCTGGCTTCAAATCAACATCAGACTGAGCCTCCTGAGTAGCTAGATTACAGGCATGAGCCACTGGTCCCAGACTTTTAAAATATTGCAGCCTCCTGGCTACTTAGGAGAACTGAGATCTGAGTATCTTGGTTTGAAGCCCAAAGAAAAGTGCTTGGGAATCCCAATTAACCATCAGAAAAGCAGATTGGAGTGTGTGACTCAAGTGATGGAACACCAGCTGTGAGCAGAAAAAAGACAGCAAGAGTATGAAGCCTTGCCTTGAGTTCAAGCCCTCACTATTGACACAGAAAAAGTGCTCAAACAATAGATTGATAGGTCCATTTAGCAAAATGTATTAAATAATTACTGACATGAAAATGTGTTCATATTTAATTAGAAGTATATAATGATGTTTAAATTAGGTACTTTCTGTTTTTTCACAGTACTAGAGTTTGAGCTTGAGCTTTGAGGCATTGAGCCTGGTTCGTTTGCTTGGCTGGTTCTCTACCACTTGAACCATGCTTCCAGATCATCTCTGCTGGTTATTCAGACTTGGTGATTTTTTTTCTCCCCAGCCTGGCTTTGTCCAGTTTGGGGGAGAAGTTTTTTTTTTTTTTTTTTTTTTTTTTTTGTCGTTCGTGGGGCTTGAACTCTGGGCCTGAAAAGCCTGTTCAATTAAACTGAATGAGACCAGGTGCTGGTGATTCCTGCCTCTAATAGCCACATGAGGCTGAGATCTGAGAATTGAGGTTCTTAGCCAGTCTGGGCAGAAAAGTTCACGAGAATCCCATTTTCAGTAAACAGTGGAGCTATGCCTCAAGTGGTCTAAAGCTGTAGCATTGGGCACAAAAGTTCAGGGACAGTGCCCAGGCTCTGAGTTCAAGGCCCAGGATCTGTACCAAAAAAAAAGTTCATGTAAATGAGTTGGTGTTATGGATCTAGGAACTCATTACTGAATTAATAAAGTATATCAGATTGACATGTAGTTCTGTGGTTTAGTGCTTGACTTGTTTCTGTGAGACCTGGATGCAATCCTTAGTACTGTAAACGAAAAAAAAAAAGTAGTATTTGGAATAAAATATAGCCTACTTTATCCCTACCTCTAAACAGAAAACATTTATTGTTCTGCAAAGAAATGGAACCTAAAAATATTTTAGAAGCCAGGTGGCTGGTGTTTCACACCTATACTCCTAGCTATTCAGCCTGAGATATGAGGATCAAATTTCTAAGACAGCCTGGAAGAAAAGTCTGTGTGGCTCTCTTGTGTTCCAAGCTGGAAGTGGAACTATGGCTGTAGTAGAGTGACTGTAGCCTTAAGTAAAAAAGCTAAGCAATAGTGGGAGGCTCTGACTTCAAGCCCAAATATCTGTATACATACTCCCCCCAAAAAGACTTTTCCAACATTTGTTCTGCCAGTACTTAGAGCCTTCTCATGTGTTGGTAAGATTGTGTTCATTGAAATGAATTCATCAGACTTAATATCCTTGTCTTCCCTTTAATTTGTATTTTATGAAATGCATCATATAATAGTGTTATTTTAGTAATGCACTATGTATATATTTATTTGAGGTTGCATTGCACTTATTATCTTCTTCTGTTTTAGTGCTTTTTTAGGACCAAAGGATATATTTCCTTACTCAGAAAATAAGGAAAAGTATGGCAAACCAAATAAATAAAAAGGCTTCAATGAAGGCTTATGGGAGATAGATAATAATCCAAAAGTGAAATTTTCAAGTGTACAGGTGAGTCATTGGATACCCACTTAGTTTAGTATTATTTATTCAGTCTTGGAGGAAAAAATATCATCATAGGTAGAGGAAAATAAGATGGCATTTAAGACTCTTAGTAATTTTGGATTAAATTGTGTTCTTATTTATGGAATAAACTTTGACTTTTTATGTCTAGATGAACTACTGAAATTATTATACTGCTAATGAGACCTCAGAAAACTGAGAAATGCTTGGTTATTTACTCCTAAGAATAAAGTTTAATATATTAGATTTAAAGCCATATATACTGTCTTTTTTTTCTTTATTTATTTATTTTTTGTCAGTTGTGGGACTTGAACTCTGGGTCTGTGCACCATCCCTGAGCTCTTCAGCTTAACGCTAGAGCTCTACCACTTGAGCCACAGCACCACTTCCAGTTTTCTGGTAGTTAATTGGTGATAGAGTGTCAGGGACTTCCCTTGCCCAGGCTGGCTTTGAATCTCGATCCTCAGATCTCAGCCTCTTGAGTAGCTAGGATTACAGGCGTGAGCCACCAGTGCCTGGCTTCTACTATATTAGCTCTCAGACATTTCCATACATGCATACAAATCGTTGAAAATAAGTTTTATTCTATTTTCATACATGTGTAAAGTACTTAATTTGCCCTCTCCTTGTCCCTCTTCCCTCCTGCTAGTACCTGATCACCCAGAAGAGCCTATATTACTTTCCTATCATTCATTTTTTAAGTGTGTATTACACAAAGGAATTTTGCCATGTTATTTCACATATATACATATATGCTATGTTCAGTTCAAGATATTTTTTTGGAGGGGTCAGTTGTGGGGCTTGAACTCTGGGCTTGGGTGCTGTCTCTGCGCTCTTCAGCTCAAGGTGACAGACCGGGGGGTTGTGTGTGTGTGTGTGTGGTGTGTGGTGAGTGTGCGAGTGTGAGTGTGGGTGATGGGTGGTATGTGTGAGCGTGAGTGGTGTGTGTGTGATGTGATTGAGTGTGTGTGTGGTGTGTGTGGTATGATTGAGTGACTGAGCATGTGTGGTGTGTGTGTGGTGTGGTATGAGTGTGAGCATGTGGTGTGAGTGTGGTGTATGTGGTGTGAGTGGTGTGATTGTGAGCAAGCATGTGTGGTGTGTGTGATTGAGTGTGAGTGTGGTGTGTGTGGTGTGATTAAGTGAGTGAGCATGTAGTGTGTGGTACTTTTGGTGTGTGGTGAGTGTGAGCGTGAGTAGTGTGGTATGACTGTGTGGTGTGAGTTTGGTATGACTGAGTGTGGTGTGAGTGCTGTAGGTGTGGTGTGGTGTGATCGTGTGTGGTGTATGTGAGTGAGCATGTATGGTGTGTGGTGTGTGGTGTATGAGCATGTGTGGTGTGTGGGTGGTGTGATTTGAGTGAGCGTGTGTAGTGTGATTGTGAGTGTGAACATATGTGGTGTGAGTAAAATGGGTGGTGTGATTGAGTGTTAGCATGTGTGGTGTGTGGTGTGAGTGGTGTATGGTGTGTGAGTGAGCGTGTGTGTGGTGTAATTGACTGTGAGCGTGTGGTGTGTGTGGTGTGATTGAATGAGCGTGTGTGGTGTGTGTGGTGTGTGGAGTGTGACCGTGTGTGGTGTGTGTGATTGTGTGTGTGGTGTTAGTGTGAGTCATTCCATTGTCCTAGGTGCTGGGTGTGAATGTTGCCTTATGCTCCGGGCCGCTCTTCCGTGGCTCTTCAGGGAGCAGAGCACAGAGCTTGTGGGTCACCTGCTGCTCTGCGCGGGGCCAGGGTCGTAGGGTCGCTGGGTCAGGGGGATCAGTGGGGCCAGCCGGGCTGAGGGTTGGCAGGCCCAGCCTGGCCTTGGCTCCCACCCTGACTGCACCCAACGCCCACCACTCCGTGGTCCCCGCGGTCCTGGAGGCAGAGGTTGGAGGCTCTCAGTTGGAGGCAGTCTGGACCAACTTCACCCTCATCTCAGAGAGACTGGTGAGGAGGGCACCTGGCACAGCAGGGAGGCTGGGTGGGGCCCTGTGCCTGGTGGGGGAGCTGCCTGGCCAGGCTCTGGGCCCGCCCGCCCCCCTGGACAGGGCAGCAGGTGCTGCTCCGCAGGTGGCCACTTGAGGGCGCTGTCTCCCCGGCCTGCAGAGCCGACAGAGGCCTTGTGCAGCCAGGATCCCATTAGTGGTGGAGGGGTGTCTGGTCCAGCGGGAGGGCGGCCCAGGTCAGGGGGTGACTGGCCAGCCGGGAGTGGGGAGGCCCACACGGTGGGGATGGAAGGGTGCGGTGGGAGCCGTGGGGGGTGTAGTGGGGGCGAGGTGTAGGGGGAGGTTCTGGGTGCAGCATGGGAGTTCTGCCCCTGATGACTTTCTTCTCTGCATAGCACCTGATGCCTGGCATTTCCTCAAATCATCTTCACAACACATAGGAGGTGGGCACCTCTGCAGCCCTATCTTTTTACACAAGAAGTTAAGTAATTCAGCATCAGGTAATCACGTGAACTGGCATTGACTTCAGGTCTGCCAGAGTTGGAGAACTTCGTCTCTTTGTTCCAAAGGAAATTGGACTATCTGTCTCCAGAATGTGGCTTTGCTCTGTTAAATGGCCCCAGGACTGGGAAGGTGGCTCAGTGGTAGAGCGCTTGCCTTGCATGCCTGAGGCCCTGGGTTCGATTCCTCAGCAACACATAAGCAAAAAGAAAAAAGCCGGAAGTGGCTCTGTGGCTCAAGTGATAGAGTGCTAGCCTTGAGCTGAAGGGCTGAGGGACAGCACCCAGGCCCAGAGTTCAGGCCCCATGACTGGACCCCCCCAAAAAAATCACCCCAATAAAAGCTGTTGTCTTCACTTGAAAGGTTGGGGAATCAGGAGATACTTTAGGTGGGGCATAAAAGCCTGTGCAAACATAAAAGATCATCATTCTATTGTTGATATATATCCTAGTAAGGACATTTTAAATGCAATGCAAACATAACACAGATTCCCTGCTGATGTTTCTAACTTAGTAATTTGTGAGTTCGACTTCTGAGCAGATCTTCATTGAGACACTTGAGTCATAGAGAAAAAATAACACTTGGCTTTGGAGTTCATCAACTTGGAAATTTTTTTTATATTTTTTTATTGTGAAAATACTGTACAGAGGGGTTACAATTACATGGGCAAGATAATGGGTACATTTATCATCAAGCATTGTAGCCTCCTCCTTTGTTTCCCCTTCCCATCCCTTCACATCCCCCCTTCCCCCAATCCTCCCCTCCCCCTCCCCACCGAAGTTGTAAAGTTCGTTTTCGACATGACAACTTGTACTTCTCATTGTCGCAATGGGTCCACCTGTATCCTCGTTTAAATGACTTGTTTTTCCCTTTCCCCTCCACAAATTATACCGACATCAAATACAGTGAAAGTAGGGGTTATAAAATGGGGGAGGGACATACAAAGCAACAAAGAAATAATCTTATAAATGCGTTAGAAACCATCGCATGAAAGAAAACATTTGAATACATATCTTAGGGTTTATTTCCCAAACATTACCTCATCTGACTTTTTCTGCTTGACTCAGACATATACTAGATATTGCAAATAAGGGGAACCATGGGACCTATGTTTCTTTGGGCTTGGCTTACTTCACTTAATATAATTTTCAACTTGGAAATTTTCTTATTTTACTTTGTGAAGACAAGGCCTTACACACATGGAAATGAGAAACTAATTCGTAAGTGTACAATTAAACAGACACAGTTTGTATGCAAGTGTACACAGATGTATTAACTGAAGTATGGTATTTGCAGGGGAGAATTCGGATGGTAAAATTCCCCAGGAAAACAAACTCATAGTCCAATGAAATGAATACCAGGAAACTGGCACTTTAAAGGTATGAGTAGGTCAAGGGGAGGGAGGGTGGATGAACGAAGAGAGGAAGGCAACCATAATACTTAACATGTATCCTGTGAAACCAAGAATTGAGAACAGGGCTGGTTTTGGGAGAGTTGGGAGAGAATGATGAAGGGGTGGCATGATCAAGGTGCATTGTATTTATAAACTGATGTGTGCCACCACTGATAACAAAACCACAATATAAAAGGGGCAGCGAACACTGGGAGACATTGGCATAGGTGAGAATTACCTGCCTGACCACTGATAGAACCACACAGGCACTTCAATGGGGAAAGCCATTTCACAGAAATCATCTCAGGGAGACAGTGAATGTTTTGTCTTTATGAGGTATGCAATATTTGGATGTCATAGAAAGGAAGGATTCGAGGCACGAGCAGGGGTGGTGGGGGAGGAATATGCCCGGTCCCTTCCTGTGCTGGTGAGGTGCAGTGGGACAGTAGGGTTGCGGTGGAGGCGTGGGGAGAGGAGGCTAGAGGAGACCTTGAATGTCACATTGAGGACGGGTTTTGTGCTGCAGCAGCAGAGGACTGTCAGGAGCACAGAGGGAAGATTTCCTCGGTGGTGTTGTGGAGGCAGAGACAGGAACCATAATACTAATTAGGCGTTCATTGCTAATACGCTCATAGGAGTGGTGGCCAAGAGTAGGATGTGAGAGATGTGGAAAGTCAGTATGAAAGCACAGCTGAGTTACTCAAAGACAAATTTCCAAGTGGGTAATGAGAAAAGGAGAAACTCTCTGACACAAAAATAGAACAAGGTGAAGGAATTTGGTGGGGGCAGGTGGTTAAGAAGGTGCCTATTTTGAGATAACAAACTTGCTTCTGGATGTAATGAGTTTTGATGTGCTGTTAGAATGTGACGTGTAGATGTCCACATATAAAATTGCCAAGTGCAGATATCTGAATTCTGATGATGTGAAGCCCTGGAGTGCCAACGTGAACCGTGAAACCAAGAGCTTCTGAAAAATTCAGGCCCCAAACGCTTTGAGATGTCAAACCTCAACCCGTCACTAAATTATTCACATTTGATTTTGTTCTCATAATGAACAGAGCAAAGAATCCGTTTTTTTCTCACAGATTTTTTTTTGAAGTTGGCAAAAATAATGTATTTTAAAGAAGTCATCAATGATCACTGAACTTACTTGGTAGATTCTTTTTTTCTTTTTGGTGAGGAATGACTCACATACTAGAAAGTATAAAATCCAATGGCAAATATACACATGAGTCCCCCTATACGTACCACTCCCATCAGGAAATGGAACGCTTCCAGCACTCCAAAAAGTGCCTCATAAGTTAAGGTCTCTCCAAGCTGCTACCTTCCAGAATGACTACCACTTTGAACAATATCCACTTAAGTTATTTTTATGCCTACAGCTCTGTATGAATTGAATCATACAATGATATATCACATACTATATATGATCTTGTATCTGTGATAATATATATCTTTCTTTGGTTAAGATGCATTTTTCTAGTATAGTTCATGGAAACAAATCTGGAGACGTGGATGTAATTTACACTTATTGAGGAACCATGCCACCCTAGTACACCAGGCCATCGGCCGCACATAGGGACTTTGTCTGCATTGGTGTACACACACACACACACACACCACACAGACAGGCTGAAGCACACACACACACACACACACACACACACACCCCACACAGACATAGGCTGAAGGCCCCTAGATGAGGTCATGGCAGACTCAGGCACTGGTTATGGCCCAGGTTTTACCCTCTTTTCTCAAGAGTGGGGGGAAGACTCTTACAACTCTCATGTGATCGTCTTAGGTCAAATGAATATTTTTATTTTACCCCCACTCTTGGTGTAGGGACAGGAAAGTTGTTTAGCCTTTGCAAACTGATTTTTTATCTAAGTGCTGAAAAGTTAGTTTGCTCTTATAATAGCATAAATAAACACTCTTGGAGCGAGAGCTCAGTTTTATTCTTCCCTCTTCAGCAAAGCATTATAAACAAAATCACCTCCATTCTAAACACAGAAACCTAGAATTACAGGAAGGACATCTCATTTATTTAATAGTGGTAAGGAAAATAGTTTATGGAACAAGGACCAAGGACCTTAGATAAGGGGACTAGAGCCACAGCTTCCTGCAGCTGTGCAATGAGTTACAGGCAGGGAGGGAGAGGTGGAGGCCTTGCTATTATGTGCACAGAAACACCTTTCAGTAATCCAGGAGCTCAGGGCTGCCCAGCATGCTTTGTATTAGAGGCTGGGGACAGCATATTTCTTTGTATCCTTAGAGTTTCTGTTGCCTTCTGAAACTGATACAACACAAATTGTTTGTGTGTGCGTGTATGTATGAAAGAGGAAGCACTTTAGTTCAAATGAGCACTTAATATTCGTAATTTGATCTAATTTTAATAAATTATATATGGGAAATACTGAATAGGCCACAAAATATTTTATTATTACTATTTTTTAAAATAAAATGTTTTTCTCCATTTCTTCTGTCCCACCTTCAATTTTTTGTTGCTTTTTTTTTCTTATGAGCAAGAATTATATCTGCTCAGATTCTCAAAAATTAATCTGCTTTAAAATGTTGAGAACATCAGGTCTCCTGTCAGTAAGCAGACAGGAGAAGTTAGGGAGAAGAGCATTGTTTGGAAAAGAAAACTTAGTCATCCTGTCACCTGAATGCATATTTGTGTACTGCTTAGATATTGCTGCTCCAAGTGATTCTGAACAGCTCTTCAAAGGGTGCATTGGTATGTGACATTTCAGAGGGAGATGAAGCTTCAGTCCACAAAAGGACATATATTAATTGGGGATTTTACTTTATTTTGGCACAGAGTTTTTAAAAAAAAAATCACCTGGATGGATTTTAAGATATAGACAACGTTTCAGATCTGGTTTTGGAAGCCTGATTGAGAAAGTTCTTTCTCCCCAGCATTTAGGACAGCATGTTCTCTCTAAAGAAAGCTGTCTATTTTTCTTTTCTTTGATGGACCTTCAGTTTAGAACAGACACAAAGCTGGGAACACAACCCAAGGCAGAAAAAATTCACTCCTATGTACTGTTGGTCAGGTTGACTGTAGGACACAAAGGTTATGGATCGGTGGTGGAGCCTTGTCCCTGCGTGAGCATGTTTTCTGGACTTTGGCTGGAGCTGAATTACTGACTTCTGAAAGGAGGGATGGGTCTGGGTTTCTAGCGGGAACAGCCAATGGGAAGGAAGTAATATTCATTAAGAGTGTCTCAGGCAGGCCACACCGGTAAGGCATGCTGTTAACACACCCTCCTGCACACTGTTCGCCTGTGTTTGAAACCCTTCCAGGATACTGGGGTTACGTTTTTATTCCAACCAGGAAGAATACATGATTGGATTCTTCTTTTTATCCCTTCCTTCCTTCCTTCCTCGCTTCCCTCCCTCCCTCCCTCCCTCACCCATCTCCCCCTCCCCCTGCTGCCCTCCTCTGGAGCTCTTCTTTCCACCAGGAGCTTGAGAATAAGATTATTATCCAATCAACTCAACAGCAGCCCATGTCAGTGTCCACATGTGCATCTGAGACGAGAAGAGATTCATTTGTGACCTGGAAACTGAAGTCTGCTTAGGTCTGTAAATATGAATAAAGCCCATTCTCCTTAATGATGAAGGTAATCTCCAGTAATTTAATTGTCTTTCTTAACTAGTGGGGATAACCCATTTCTCTCCACCCCCCCCTCCTCTCACACAAAAACTATGCTTCTCATAGAGTGATCTTTACAAACACAGGGGAAATATGTCTTTTGGTTAATTGCATTTGAAAGAGCTTCCCCCCCCCCTTTTTTTCTTTTTTGTATGAGAGACTCTTCTTTCTCCACCACAAATTATGTGTTTTTCTAATACATATTGTGGTGAGCTGCTTGGGCTCTTATGGGCTAACTGTGGAAGTGGTTGGTGTGTGTGGGATGTACTCCTGGCTTGGGTTAGCTTTGGTGAAAGTTGCTGCTTTGGTTGCTGCTACAGATGAAAGGCAGTTTCTTTCTGTTGCCGTTGTTTGTGGAACTTTGGTGGACCTGGAGTGGATTGTGAGACCCCCCTGCCAGCCCATCCCCTGTGAGCACAGAGCCGTTGTCTCTTTCCATGTGTCATGTGCATTTTCCAAAACATTCAGCCGTGCCTCTAAGAAAGAAGTACAGCTTCTTAAGATGGCCTAGGAATGGAGCTGTTTTCTTTTCAATATGGTTTTGGAAAGAAATTATAGATGGAAGGTAGAAATCAAGTTGTACAGAAGGACTTAAGTGTAAGCCAGGAATGCAAAGATTAGACTCACTGGTTTAGTTAGGGCAAATAACTTCACTTTGAATTATTTTCTTCTTTTGAGCGAAAAAAAAAGTAGATCTGTGTTGAAAGCAGTGTCTGAGGAGACCAGCTTATAACACACAGCAATTGCAGAGACAAGTTAGGTGACACCAAGAACAAGTGTGTCTAGGCAGTCCCTTTAAAAATACCCCAACCGAGGTTATGAAACCACACAGCTTCTTTGAGGAATAACGCATCCAGGGCTAAAGCAGCCTAATTTTATTCAAGGATTTGAAGAGTAAAAAGGGATTTGGTTCTTTAAAAAAGGGAAAAAAGAACAGCCGAGTGAGGATTATTGATCAGTGAGGGATTAAACATTTGCTGGAATACAAAGCATCAGGAATTATCAACATGGACATCACAGTGGCCGGCCATTCAGCACTTGGAAATGCAAACAGCCCAGTTTCCCACTGATCCAATGGCAGCAGCCTGGAGCTCTTGATTCCCTGTGTGTCCACCTTTGTACTCCCTGCCCCTGGACAGGGATGAGGAGATGGGTTAGGGGTGAAAGGAAACTAATCTTGCTCTTTTAACTTCTGTCTGTCTGTCCCTCTTGAGCAGGCCAAGCAGAGACCAGAGAGGGAAAGCACTGGGGAGCCTAGGAGAGGTCCTGAGGTCCAGAGAGGATCAGGAGATCTATCGGGAAACCTCAACTACCACTTCCTCCTGTTGCCAGGGCTGTGGTCCTGTCTGCTTGCCGGCCCGCACCTGCCTCTGTGGTTCACAAGGAAAAGGCATTTGGCACTTGTACAGCCGGCCCAAGGGAGTAGTGCTGGGGCCATCCCTCCCTTTCTGGTTTTGTCTTTTTCTTCCCCTGTCAGGTGCCACTGGCTTTGAACCATGTAATTGCATCAATAAGCCATCTCTGGGATGAGCGGTGTGTGTGTGTGTATGTGTGTGTGTGTGTGTGTGTGTCTGTGTGTGTGTCTGTTTGTGTGTGTGTCTGTGTGTGTGTCTGTGTGTGTGTGTGTGTGTGTGTGTGTGTGTCTGTGTGTGTGTTCTACTGGCAGCCTGGCTCTGCCACCCTGCCTCCTGGAAGGGTTTGCAGGACTGAGGACATTGGTTTGGATCCTGAGGCTGATTTTTATCACCTCTGCATAAGGCTTAGCCTGTGAGGAGGGAAAGTGAGAGGGAGGGAAGAGGAAGTCTGACTTTGCACTTTCAAGAGCATGTGTGATTTTCCAGGATGTACATAATATACATTGAAGCATCTGTGTTGTGGGCTCCCAGGGATTTGCCTGTTCTCAGTGCCGATTCTTTGTGCACCCTGCATACATCCTACCTTTTGGAGACTGGGGGAGGCAGTGGAGGATGTTGTATAAGAGGACCAGTGTCCTGACCCACGTGCTGACTGGGTTAAAACAGGTGCACAGATACTTCAAGCTCCAGCCCACATCTCTACCTACCCCTGGGCAGGAAGAGCCTAGGGTCACCGTCTGCCTCTTGGAGACTCAGTTTCCCCATCCACTGGGAAGTTTTTGATAAAGGCCTTTATTTTGGGTGCCACATTCTCATGCTGAGTCTCCTATTGCCTTCTGTTGTCAACTTGAGGAGCCTTTGAAACTTTGGGGGAGACGTTCCCATCTTTTTCTTCCTTCTTCTTTTCCATACATTGGACTGTGTTGCTATTTTCAGGCCACAAGTGATGAGACTGAAATGTAAGTGTCTTGATGTGCCAGGTGGGGACATCAGGCCACCTGGCTCAAAACCTGGAATTCTAGGACATGTTAACTGTCTGAACCACAGAGGTAGAGAGAGCACACACAGGGCCACACTCACTGACCCGTGAATGTCACAGATGTGGCCGGGCCAGGCCTTGAGACCATGTCAACCCTGGTCCAGAGGAGAAAGGACACACTTCACCCACAGCTCTTTTTAGGGAGCTGGGATTGAGTTCCATCTGTAGAATCGCAAAGTGTTTCTGGGTTTGGAGCCACTCTTTCTCAGACGTCAAGTAAACACACACAAGGTTGCAATGAGGGTTATGCAAGCCTGTATGCTGGGGTTTGACTCAGGACAAGCCCTAAAATGAGCACATTTTGCTCATTTTTGCTGTTCAAAATTTTGGTGATCCTAGGGTTTAAACTCAGAGCCTTGCACTTGTTATACGGATGCTTTACCACTTGAACCTTGCCTCTAGGTTCCTTTGCTTTCTGCCAATGTTGTATGACTGTGTCTGAATCCACCTCCTCTAGGTTCACTGGTGATGTTGGACTCCCGGGCCCATGTCACCGCACTGTTTTTCTCCCCCAGAAACAGTGTCTTGTGGACCTTTCTGCCCGGTCTGTCCTAGAACCTTGATCCTTCTAATGTCAGCCTGCTAAGTAGCTGAGATGATAGGTGCCAGCCACCAGCATGTAGCTGAGGATGTATTGTCCCACTGTTATCCTACTGAGCCCAAACCTTAGATGCACCCAGTGATTGTGTTGGCGAATTGACATCATCGGATGAGCAGCATATATGGCTTATTTATTGACAGTCGAGGTCCAAGCCCTGACTAGGCCCAAAGCCTTAGCCTCACTCTTGGTCCATGGAGATGGAAGACTATCCAGGCAGATGTGTCTCAAAACAGCAATGCTGCTGAGTTTGGTGTGTGTGGTTGTTTGGGGTGTGTGTGGTTGGGGTATGTGTGGTTGTTTGGGGTGTGTGTAGTTGTTTGGGAAGTGTGTGGTTTGGGATGTGTGTGGTTGTTTGTGGTGTGTGTGGTTGTTTGGGATGTGTGTAGTTGTTTGGGATGTGTGTGGTTGTTTGGGATGTTTATGATTGTTTGGGGTGTGTGTGTGTGGTTGTTTGGTGTGTGTGTGTGGTTGTTTGCGGGAGTGTGGTTTGGTTTCCTGCTCATCAGCCTTGGTGGGTGCCATCTTCTCCCCTCCCCATAGGATGCTCTCTGCTCACAGTGGTGTGACCTGTACCCCTCTCTATTCTCAGTGTTTAACCTGTACCTCCTCTCTGCTCTTGGTATGACTCTATCCCCTCTCTGCTCTTGGTAGTGTGACTTGTATCCCTTCTCTGTTTTTGGTGTGACCTGTACCCCCTCTCTGCTCTTGGTGTGACCTGTACCCCAGGGCTAATTTAGGCCATTGGGATTTAGAATGCAGTTGGAGATGGGAAGGAGAGGGGACTGGAGAGGGAGGCTGGGAGAAGAGATCTGGTCCCACACCTGCTCGCTGCTCCTCAGGACACCTCTGTGCACTCCACAGGGCCACTGTGAAGCCTGATGGGGAGGAGCTCTATTCTGGCTGTCCAGGGCCCCGCGGAAGGAAAAGCAAGGGAGGAACGCGCTTGAAAATAACATCGTGACTGTTCTTGGGGTAGAGTTCTGCTTTTGCCAGCTTCATTTTTAATGAAAGGATGGAAATGTCCAGAGGCAGGGTGGTGACTAATGGAGTTGCATTGTCCTCTTCTTATTGGAGTTTCAACAGCAGGGCATCCAAGCTCACTCTCTGAGACTGCATTCACGCCAATGTGCAATATGAAATGGAGTTCCTTCCGCATTCACCTCTCTCTAGTCCTGGGCCTGGAGCAGCAACTTAGTCTTCACCTGGTCTGATTTGATGGGATGATTCTCCAGCGCTCACTCCTTTTCTTATGTTGACAGTGGTAGTGGTGGGGGGGGAACACAAATTTACATGACAAAGGACATAGTTCACCTTTTTCACCTGGGAAGTACTTGTGTTTGTTTTCTGGGTAGATAAACTACATTTAAATGGCATGATGGATTAAATAAAGTGTTATTTTTATTTCCTTACCATTGTTAAGGACTAAGTACTTCTGGGTTTTCTTTTTCTTTTTTCTTTTTTACTATCTGGCAGCAAAAATGCCAGCTCAAGTAGAAGTGTGGTTCAAGTGGTAAAATGCCAGCTTTGGAAGAAAACGCTAAGGAAGAGCATGAGGCCACCAGATTGAAGTCTAGGCTTCCAGTCCCAGAGGCAGGCTGTGAGTCACAGCCCATTGGGATCACACAGCCCAGCACTGCGTAACAGACAGTGAAAGGGTCAGGACATGACTGCCATCATTTTGTTTTTCTTTGCATGCTAGGCTTTGAAGTCAGGGCCATGCCCTTACTAGACAGAAGTTATATCATCTGAGCAATGCCTCCGGCCCTTTTTTGCTTTATTTATTTTTCAAATACGGCTTCCAGGCTGACCCATCAGCACCTCTCATGCATACTTGGATCATTAATGTCAGCTGCCCATGGCACTCATTCTCCCTCCCCCCCCCCAACTCCTTGGAGTCCTGCTGGAGGCTCACTGCAGACACATCCTCATGGCTGCTGTAAATGGAAGGGACCCTGGTCATCAGCAAATGGCAGTGTGAGGCCAAGCAAGGTCAGAACTGGTCAGGAATCAGGACTGGTAATGACTCTGTGCTTAGGGGCAGGCATAGCTCCTGATGAGTGGGTGGAGGACTGGACTATGTAGCTTCAGTGTATCTGTTTTCAGGCAGTGACTATCATAGACACATTTGGATTTTGTGAGGTTTTTGAGCAGTGAGGATGGAAATCAGCTTGGGGCACAGCTGTGGACAGGTTGGTTGGTCCGTCCCATGTGCCTGGGACACCTTAGCTTGCTTTGGCACCTAGGTAACAAGTTGCCCTTATGACGTAAGTTTATGATTTTCTCAAGTAGAGACTATATTAAACTCCACGAAGGCACAAGGCTTGACTTGTTCTGGCCACAACTAGTTCCTCCTATTGTCTCCAGACAGAGCAGCAGCTCCACAAATAAGGGATGGGAGGGGGGCATGGGGAACGAGAAGGAAGGGGTGGCGTCGCCCAGGAAGCATTGTACTTGTAACCTGACTTCTGGAATTGTTACCCTGGGTGCAACCCCATCAAAATACTAATAAAAAAGTCATGTTTTCTTATTTGTTATGAACAAATAAGAAAAATAATTTTAAACAACCACACTCTATAACCCATAGATAATTACTTCTATTTTTGTTTTTAAGAAACAATCATTGTTGGAGAGTTTTCTTTGAAATACAAAAACTCTTCTTGGAAGCTTATCTGTGTATTAGACAACAGAGCCCCTGAGTTTGAGTTTGCAAAGACTTGGAAATGGAGACTTTCAGGATGATTGCACTCCTTCCGCGCAGTGTGTTTCCATACCCATGCATTCCCACAAAAATTTCCTCCAGTCATTTTTGGCACTCTAATCTTTGTTACCTAGTTTAGAAAACAAAAGTTGGGGAAAGTCATGTGAATTGAAAGTTGTGCTTTTCTGTATATGGTTAAAGAAGTCTTCCTTTGGGAACTGCCTACATTTCTTTGCTGTTTTCGGCAAGTTTTCCTGGCTCTTGCTGCTTTCTTTCTTCCTTAGAGGATTCTGTAAGGTCTATCCATCATCCAGTTACCAAAATGCACCTCACTGGAGAAGGAAAAATAGTTGGCGTAGCTGAGTGTTTGAAAGGAAATAGGAGGAAAGACATGCCTCCACACATCGAACCATCTCTGATGCGCTTTTGGAAATTCATAATGACAGATGGGTTGGGGAGAAGGAGATACACTCCACAGTGGGCTTCCTTTCAGATCCAGAGCTCCTTCCAAGGTGTTCTGAGCTATTCTTAGCAACTGGGGCTCCACACATTCACCCCGCCCCCCCCCAGAAGAGAAGACTGCTTGAGGAAGCTTTGTTGCTTAGCATTTTGCTCCAAACAAAAGCCAAACCAGGCAATGCAGGAATAGATGTGGAGAAATCTAGACGTCTATTTCATAGAACTTGAAGGACCAAGGCACCTGACTTCTCAGGACCTGTGCTTCTTCAGTCCTCTGATAGGAGTGAGAAGTTCTTTCTCACTCATCAATTCTTTCAGAATTCTCTGAAAGAAGTGATGAGAATATTCGTAGGGAATGGTGGAGATAGGAAGGTTCCATAGTCCCTATCTTTTGGACACTTGCAGTGTGGAAATCATTGAAATTGTTTTCCCCTTCTCTTGTTTATTCAACTCTACCTATCGTTGGTTGATGGCTCAGATTATCTCCCTTCCCCCCCCAACCCCCAGTGTAGTAATGCATTTCAGGGTAATGCAGAATTTCAATTTGGGGTGTAGAGTGATATGGTTTGATCATGTGTTACAGAGTTGAAGTTCTGAGACCCCCCCTCCCCCATGGAGTTAGGAGCTTTGCGCCATGTAGTCACTCTAAGAGCACCTGTGGATTCTTTCCTAGGCTCTCATACTTAGCCACCGACCATGAGCTTGAGCTCTGCCTCTGATGGGCACCAGTTGAGTGTCCATTTTCACCATGAACATATTTGTGTGGACAGGACCTTCTGTTTGGGGGGGGCATACCGTGGTGGCTGTGGCAAGACAGAGAAAATGCCTACGTCTGTAAAGGTGTACCTAAGCTGAATCCACAGACTTCTATTCCCAGAACGGCCTCAACTGGTGATCCTCCAGATCTGAGTTCCCTGAGTACCAAAGATTATAGGCACCAGTCATGGATTCCTGGCATGATGCCTAAATATTGCAGCGGATGCAAGGAGTTTGAGAAGTGGCGACTGCCTTACAGGGGGTTGCGAACTCCAGCCCCTTATTCTGTTGCAGATGTCAAATCAGAAGCCATCTATCCACCACAGGCAGCTTTATTAGATGATCAAATTGGTTATGGAAGTGCCCTGCCCACCTGCACTGGCCTCTTTCCCTTACCCAGCTAAGGACTCCTTGCAGACACACCCTCATGGCTGCTTTGCCTGCTGTGATCTCAACTCCTTTCCAAATGCTTGCCTCGGCAGCTTCCCCTCCATCGTGCCTGTGCCTCTCGGACTGGGTTCCCATGGTGGTTGGATATTGAGCTGCTTGTTAGAGGAGGAAACAAGGGCTGTTGTGTACAATGGCAGGCCTGAACTGGCCCTGAGGCAGGGCAGACGCTCTCCCAGGTGGGACTTGTCAGGGCACAGGGCAGGCATCCTGCCACTGGGCCCTGGGTCACTGTGGTGAGCAGCGGTCACACTGGAACTTCTCTCTCTCAGAGAACAACAGGTTATATCTGACCAGATTGTCTTCTCTAGGGAATCTGTTTCTCCACCTACTCCTGGGGGATGCCTGGGGCTTGAGTCCATGCCAGGTTTCACTCCTGTCCAGAACTTTTCATTCCAGAAGTTTCAACCACTCAGCCAACCCCCCTGCCCTTTGCTGCATTCCCTTCTCTGATTCTGTGGCTTACACTCTTCATTTTCTATGAATTGTGAGTTTCCCTTCTGGCTATCCTTGGTTCCTTCCCTTTAGTTTGATTGTGAATAGGCTCCTACTTTGCTTCTAGAAACTTCTTTCCTTCTACCTCTCATTTGGGGGATACTTTACTATACTTCTTTTGGGGGATTCAAGAGTGTTTATGAATTGTTTCTTAAGTGGGCAAACTGCACATACTCTTTAGAGCAGTTTGTGTGGGGGGGTGTGCGTACGTGCAGTTTGTGTGTGGAGGGGTGTGCGTACGTGCACATATGACATATGTGCTTCAACACAACTTCAGAAGAGAGGTTCCGCTCCTGATTTCCTGATTCAGAGAATGAGGTACAGAAGATTCAACCTTGAGTAGTGAACAGGGGAGGGCCAGGCGGCCTGAGCTCCAGACATTGTTCTCTGTACATCGCCATCTTATGTGACAATGGGACAAGTCTCAGTGTCAGAGCAGCAAAAGTACTGAGTTGAAACATTCAACCGTGGAAATCTTTTACAGATTATGCCCTCATGAAATGATCTATTTGGCAGGAGTTTGGAGTAACAAATGTATGAATTTATTGTAGGAATGTATTAGATCAGTTCTCTTCTCCTCTATCCTGAGGCTTTGTGATGGTTGCTGACTGGTTCACTTGCAGGAGTTTTCCTGTTCATAGCTCATGAGCAAAATGAGGGTGATAAATTGCACAGAGGAAACTGATTATTGACAATGATTTGGGCTCTTCTATTCCCTCTATCTGATAGTGCCAGCGACTTCTTAACTGGCATGGACTGTTTGCTGTAAGATAGTTTCCCTTTTCACACAAACTCACAAACTGGTGAACTGTCATACTGTGTCTTTTCAGTAGTATCCAAATGTAAGGCTGGCTGACAGCTAGTTTGTTGACTCCTAGAAGATAATAGCAATTGTCTCCGAACAGATTTGTTTCAAAGATTCATTACCTGAGTTCTGGAACCACTTGTGAGGTGAAAGATCTCTATCAAGATGGGAGGGAAGGCCACCATGTTGGGTGCAGCCTGCAGGGAGTAGACTCAGCCATTCTATTTGTACACCCTACATCTCTTTGTGGCTGTGGAGGACCAAAACTTTGAATGAACTTTCACTATTTGCTGCAAAGTGTCCCAGGCATTTCATATCTTACTTGCTGAATGGCTTTGAATGGTCAATGCAATCTTAGGTATACCCATGGGAACTCAGATAAGCTATACAGGGAATTGTATTTAATCAAAGACTTCAAACAATAGAAATTAAGAGGCAATGGTGTGTTTGTATATTTAGCTTTCACTCTAAAAAAAATAAAACCAAACTGAACAAAAACTGATCTCAGTGTTTAAGAGGAAAATCTGCTTTTAACAACTTCAACAAAGGTTGATCCCCCCCATCTTAAAAAGCCCCATCAAACTAACTTCTTAATAATTTATTAACCAATGAGGAAATAATGAGGACTACAATTCCTTTGAATTGTATAAACCTGTATAAAAGATAGATCAAAATGACAGTCCAAGATAAGTGAATGTTGGACTGATCTATTGAACTCTTCTAAAATACTCAGGTGAAAAGAAGCCTAGATCCAGGCTACCTACTTGAAAAATAAAAAGACCAGCTCTTGTTGGTTCCAGTTGAGGATGTGGATGGTATGCTTTAGGTTCAGGAGGAAGGTCAATCAGCTAAATATGTCAGAACCCTTGGAGCAGAGGGAGAGCTGTGTGGACAGGCCTTGGGTTTGACCTCAGAGCCTCACCCTGGGTAAGCTGGCCACCACCACGTGGCAGGTGCTCATCACAGACTTATCTTTTGTGTTTTGAATCTGCTTTTTGTCTTGTCATGGTCTGATGAATATTTGCTAAGTTCTTGTTACTGCTGGTACCAGCTGCATGCCATGGCCATTATGGTAAAGAAGACACATGCTTTCGGCCCTTCAATGGTAAGATCTGGATGAGAAAAACCACTTATTCATCATGTATCACTACACATACCTGTAATCCAAGCTACTTGGCAGATGAAGGTAGGAGGATTAGGATCTGCGGTCAGTCTGGGCAAAAGAAGAGATCTTATCTAAAAAAAGAAACTAAAAGCAAACAGAATTGGGGGTGTGGCTCAAGTGATAGAGGTCTTACCCAGCAAACATGAGACCCTGAATTCAATCTCCTACACTGCAAGAGAAGGAGGAGGAGGAGGAGGAGGAAGAGGAGGAAGGAAAGCAGAAGAAGAAGGTGGAGGAGGAGCAGAAGCAGCAACAGAAGACGGAGGAAGAGGAGAAAGAGGGGAGGAGGAAGAAGAGATGGGAAAGGAGGGAGAAGAGGAGGAAAGGAAGAGGAGTATGAGAAGAGGAAGAAGTAGAAAGGAGAGGAAACAGAAGAGGAGGAGGAAGAGAAAAGATGAGTGAGTTATTTCCAGATAAAGGGAAGGCAGTTTGGGAATGGGCATATTCGGTTAGCTCACAAATGGATTTACTGTTACAATAAACACACTATAACTTAAAGGCATCAGAAGTCATAAATACATGAGATACCCGTTATTCACTGAACCTCACAGCTTAGCAGCAGCTGTCCACCCTGTGGTCATCTGGCTGACTGGGGGCTTCTAACTGCGGCCCACTGCCCGAGTTTTGAGAGACAAGCCTCCTGCATAGTCCTGGCCTGGGAAAAGATCCAAATGCAAAGTTCTAAGTGGAACGAGCAGGGTCATCCGTCTAGAGAAGGACTGGTGTTCTGTCCACTGCATCCAGTCTTCCCTTCAGAGTAAAGGATGGATATCCTTCTCCGCTGTGGTCACAGTTGGGAGGGATTGCTTTGTGGGGAGTGGAGGCGTGGTGTAACAATGCCTTATGTATGAAGACGGCAAGCTATTTTCTCTTCTGGACTCTGTGATCTGTATCATGGTTTGATTGGCTGGAAGCCAGTCTCAAGCTAAATTCCTACCCTGCCCCACCTCCCCTTGGAATACAGAGGTCATTACGTGGTACTCATTGTGTATTTCTGTATTAACTCCATTCCTGTCTCCATTGTATGCTGGTATCCATATCTTTCTACTTTCCCATTCTCTCCTACACCTAGTTTATCAGAGCAGTTCTGGAATACAGCAAGTTATAAATAATTAAAATGTATTAAATTGCCTGGGACTAGGGTGGAATTTGGGAGCTTTGTTTTGCTCTTCTTTGCTGCTGAGGGGCGAGCCGAGCCATCCTGTTGCTCTCCTGCCTTCCACTCACTTGGCCTTCCCATAGACCTCGGTGGTTTTTGCTGCTGGGTTTGCCATCCAGGCTTGGTTTAGGTTCTCCCCGAATCTTTGTCAGTAACCTTGGTCTAAGGAGCCTGGGTGTCTTTTCCCCTGAGCTCATACTTGAATCACTCCGCAGGTTTGTCTTGCCTTTCTTGTCTTCATAAATTGTAATAGCTTCTTTTGTCTTAGACACAGAGGTACAAGGAACGGTTAAGAGCTATGGAATGCTGGGTGCTTGCTCCCCAAATCCCTGTAGTCTGGAGCAAGGAGGTAAGATTAAATTTTGCAAATCTCTTTACAAGTCCAGTTGAAAATAAGAACCTCCTTACTTTTCTTAGAGGGATAGATCTGTCTGATAGTGACCCTGAGTTTGTAGCCAAAGGCAACTTTTAGAAACCTTGAGTGGTATTGGGCTCTGTCACTGACTGGTAACTCCAGGCTAATGGCTTTGTTGTATGGTTTCATTGTTCTCAGTGGAGTGTTAGCTCCTCCCCATAGTCCAGGGGATAAAAGGTGAATTGTTTGGTATAATATCTAATGATCAATATATATAACTAGTACCATTAGCCTGCCTTCTGCTTATTTGTCACATTAGTTAGTTGGTCTATCTTCTGTAAAGATTATTTATAGCAATTATGGTAATTACTATATCCACCATAGAGGAACCATATGAATACACACTTAACATCTTCTTTATTTTTCTCTAAACTTGACTTTTATAAGTGCTCACTCCTTCCTTTCTTCCCTTCCATCCCTTCTTTTTCTTCCCTTTTTTTGTGTTTGACCTTAGTCTTGAACTTATGGCCTCTTGCTTGTTTGGCTCTTCTGTTTATGGATGATGCTCAGTCCCTTGAGTCTCACTGACTTTATCTGTCAAGGACTTTGAACGGGACCCTTAGATCTCAGCCTCATGAGTTGTCAGGAGTATAGGGGTGAGATAACAGTGCCAGGCAACTCTTTGCTTTTACTTTTAAAAGCAATGTATTCTTTTATTTATTATCTTTAAGGAGTTATACAAAGGAATTGCTATCTAACACAGCAGTTTAAGAATACAATATATCTTCATCAATATCACCTCTTTCAACCGCTGTTTTGATTCCTCTATACTTCCTTTCCCTTAACACTTCTCATGACCAATTATTGCATATTCACTTCTGTGGATTTACTGCACACACATTTGTATGTATGTGCATGCATGTGTGTGTCTGTGTTTGGTGTGCATACTCGGTTCCCACCACAGTCTTTCTAGAACATTGCTTGGCATGTCATAGCCATGCAAATCTATATTGAATAGTCTTCAAACACCACCAGTTTCATTAATGCGGCTTTGGATGATACTTGAAGCAGAAAGGGCACTCATTTGACTGAGGACAGAAGCTTTTCTCTGGGAAGTGGGTGCTTGAAAGACCCAGGGAAAACATGGGCTGCATGACTCTTTAAGTGGGCTGCTTGCTCGGGATTCTGTCATGAATTACCACTAGTCTTTTTGTCACCAGATTGTGGAGTGCCCACTGAGAGCTAGGGAGAAACCAAATAGGAAACCTTGCAGGTGCCTTCAGAATGCTGTCCCTTTCATTTTCTGCGCAGGGACAACATTTTGGCAGGAGCAATACATGTATCTTAGAATCCGCATATGTCAAGAGCATTTTTCATAAGCAGTCTCTGATCCACTGACCCACCTGGGATTAAGAAAGCTGACCATTGTGTGTAAGCACATAGCTAACAATAATACCCTATGTCCTGATGCATAGAGGAATTCTAAGATGAAGTTGACTAAACACAGGTTCACGCTGCATACACTATGTGTGGAAATTCTGCAAAGCAAGGCTGGGGCACCAAGACAAAGCCCATAGAGCTACTTACACCTGAGGGGAAACAGGAAGCTGACACCAGGGACAGAGACAATCAAACAACTTTCTTTTTTTTTTTAGAGCTGAGGACCTTACTGTTAGGCAAGTGCACTTCCACTAAGCTAAATCCCCACCCCCCACTGCCTCTTGTCTCTATATTTCCTCAATATTTTCCTGACATTTTCACAGAATGTCTTTTTATTTTAAAAAAAAATCTTAACTGAGGATTATTTCCTTGAGTATGCACAAGTAAGGGTGAATGTTCTTATGTTCTGTATACTTCCCGAATTCTGAATGAATGCATGCTTTCCTGCTGCACTCTGAATGTGCACTCCGCTTTCTCATCCATTATTTCACTGAAGCTCTGCAGTTTCATTGTGAGTCAAAAGTCACCAATTCCTAAACAGAGAAAGCAAAGCAGAGCGGTTAAGTTTTACCCTAGGTCATTAGTGTACAAGTTCAGTAAAGGGAAACTATATTCACTTTTTTTTTTTCGTTGTGGGGCCTGAACTCTGGGCCTGGGCACTGTTCCTCAGCTCTTCAGCTCAAGACTAACGCTGTACCACTTGAGCCACTTCTGGCTTTTTCTGCTTATGTAGTACTGAGGAATCGAACCCACGGCCTCTTGCATGCAAGGCAAGCACTCTACCACTGAGCTACCTTCCCACATTTACATTCACTTTTTATCAATTAAATCCTATGAGTCCTTTTCCTCCCCTTTTTTTTCTAACTACATCCTAATTCCTCAGATATAGAGGCTCTATTCTCACAGCAATATTATAGCATCCTCTTCAAGAAAGAATATTAGCAGCAGCCATTATATACTCAGGAAACATGGTCTACCCTACCCTGACTCCTACTGGTAACTCCTCTATGAGTTCCTGGGCAGGTTTTGGACTTTAAGCTACAAGTTAGTTCTGCTATGGCAAAGGGGCCACAGGCAGGACCAGGAAGCAATGCTGCTGTGCAGACTGTGGGGAGCCTATATGTGCTGAAGGTCAGATGCTGACCCAGGCAGGAACAAGATGAGGGAAAAGCACATCAACAGGCATTTGCTTTGCCTGTCTGCTTGTACTCAGGACATCAATGAAGAAATAGATTCCTTCGTGCAACATATGTTTTACATTATAGCCTGAAAGCTTTATATGTGGCACTTCAAAGATCTTGGCTGGCATAGCTAATTTGAGGGTAGGCTCATGCAAATAGTAAGAAATTTGAACTAAAGAAGACATCTAAAAGAAATGGGCTTCAGTTATTTTCACAAAACTTATATTGGAAACCTAAATGGACAAGGGCTCTAGGAAAGGTTCTGGTGTATCGCCGGTGGAGCCCAGCTATTTAGGAGGAGGTAATGAGAGGGTCACAGTCCATAGATCACTTGGATAAAACTATGAGATTTACCTGAAAAAGCCAAATTAAAGCTGGGTGCTGTGGCTCACACCCGTAATCCTAGCTATTCAGGAGGCTGAGATCTGAGGATCGTGGTTCAAAGCCAGCCCAGGCAGGAAAGTGCATGAGACTCTTATCTCTTATTTTCCAGAAAACCAGAAGTGGTGCTGTGCCTCAAGTGGTAGAGCTCTAGTCTCAAGCTGAAAAGCTGAGGGACAGCACCCAGGCCCAGAGTTCAGGCCTCACAACTGACAAAAAAACAACCTTCAAATTAAAAGCAAAAGAATTGGTGGTGTCACTCAAGTGTCAGGACATTTCTCAGCAAGCTTAAGTCCTTGATTCTTCTAAAAAGGGGTGAGGAGCCTTTGTCCTTGAGTAGCAAATGACTGTGGTATCATTGCATGGAAAAGCCAGGGAACCCTGGGGGGAGAAGTGGTTTCTCTGAATGCTGTCTGCCCAGGCAGAGCCCTCTGCTCCTAGTCTGTTCGTATTCAGAATGAACAAATCATTGTTGTTGGAAGAGTTCATGCAGTTCTTCCGGAATATAAAACAATTGAGAATGCCTGGAGGGAGGCGTCCTGAGGCCGCTGTGTGCACCCAGAGCACCTGGAGCTGCCACACCCCTGCGTCAGAGGGGCACCTGGGCTGGGGTTACCGGCGGATGGCTCCAGCATGGTCCCAGCTCTGTGGCATGGCAGCACAGACTTCTAAACCATTAAGGAGGAGAAACTGAACTCAGCACACCAACTCCCACTATAGCGCACACCAAAGGGAAAGAAACTCCTACTTATTCTGTGTTTTTCTTTTTCTTTGGTGGACTTTTGACCTAAGGGTTTAGCTTCACATTCTGGGCACTAAAATGAGCCATACACCTCTGGGTATCCAAGGATATTGTTTCCTTTGATCATCATGACAACCTTCTGCAGGGCAACCCCGTGAACACGGCCATCTTCCAGAGGAGAGAGGATGGGACTGGTGCAGGGGCGCAGGCTTGGTCCTGCTGCCTACACTCCCTAGGTTGTCTCTAACACAGGCTAACATGTACGTGAATTCTGCACACACCTCAGGGCTGTGTAGAGTCCAGAGTTGTTCTCTGTTTGCGTTGTTACAATGAGCCAGGGGGTGAAGTCCATTTCAATGCCACTTTACAGGCTGGGCACAGAGGCTCCAATAGGTACTGAAAGCTATTGAAGAGCACAGAACCAGTTATTGGCCTTGATAGGTTCAAGATGTGATCAGCTGGGGCTGGGAAGGTGGCTCAATAGTAGAGTGCTTGCCTTGCATGCATGAGGCCCTGGGTTCGATTCCTCAGCACCACATAAGCAAAAAGAAAAAAGCTGGAAATGGCGCTGTGGCTCAAGTGATAGGCGATAGCCTTGAGCTGAAGAGCTGATGGACAGTGCCCAGGCCCAGAGTTCAGGCCCCACTACCAGACCCCTCCCTCCCCCCAAAAAAGATGTGATCAGATTGCAATAGGGTCCACCTTCCCAGCCACTCCACATTGTGGGGCCTCCCCCCCAGTCCAGTCCAGTCGATATCCTGATTCAAAGTGCGGTGTGGGCTGCAGTGGAAGGCTGCATGGCACATGGATGCCTTGTGGGAAGTGGTGGTTGGTGGTGAGTTGTTCTGTCATTGGATAAGGGGAAATGTTCTTGCCTTGACCGTGTTGTTTGGTCCAATTGGCCTGCTTTCCACACCCACCCTTCCCCATTTCTGGTAAGTGGGGGGCTTTAGTTGTCACTCTTCCTACCTGGTGTCTGCACTGCCAAGGGGCTGACGAATGGAGACAAGTGTCCTCAGCGTAGCTCAGTCCAAATTCTACCTTTGTGCCCATGAAAAAGGGGGTGGCAGGGCTACTTATGATAAGCTAACTTGTATAGTATTATGGAAATGTAAACCCCAGTTGAATTTCTGCAAACAAAATGCCCAGGTGCATCTGTGGGCTTTGACCACGACCCTGGCTGAGCATCCGTGAACTGGCCACTTGTCCCTGCACGCACAGCATTGCCCCTCTGCCCCCAAGAAATCCACCTTTCTCTCTTGCAAGTGCTTTGCTTCTCATTTCACCAGCTCATTGAAGGTGAGCCCCATCTATCTCTGGGCGCGTCACACTTGAATTTGTAGGTGCTCTTGTCAGCCTGACCTCCCACCTAGCTTTCCTGGTTGTCTCAAGGTGGGATCTTATGCCCCAACCACAATCTTTCAAATTCAATTTCAGCCCCTTTGACAGTGTGGCCAACCCTGAGACCCAGCAATTCTACACTCTGTCTTAGCATACCCAAAGCCAGCAGAGAACCTGCACAATCATTAGACAGCTGGGTAGCTCCATCTTTCAGCCCACGTGGAGATGAACTTGAAAATTCCTTCAAGCTTCCGTTTGCTACAGAGAATTTAAACCCGAGCACTAGATGGAACATGTGGCCCTTGGGAGGGTTGGATGCAGCCACATGTTATGGTAGTGAAATGATAAACAGGTGGGGATGATGCTAGGAAAATGACCACTCCGAGAGAGTGATAATTCCCAAATGAATGAATGAACTCACATGGCTGCCTTTGGTGGCTTGGCTCTGTAGACTCTCTCTTCTTCCCACAGTCCATTCACAGGCCATGTGGCATAGTTCATCAGCACTCTGTACTGAAGTTCAGTTTGATGAGGATCTAAGGAACTTGAGAAGGAGATGAGGGTGACCAGTCACTCAGGCATGGATGCCCAGTTTGGGCATCCATTGTCTGGACTTGACATTGGCCCCGTTGCATGCTGGCTTTGTGATCCTGGACAACTCACCTGACCTCTCAGGGCGTCCATCTCTTCATCTGCAAAAACTGTGATGGTGACAGTGGCGCCTACCGCAGAGGGGTGCTGTGAAGACTGAGGGGTTGTGAGACACAAACTTCGCATGGCACAGATTACCTGGCAAGGTGCACACAGCCCATGAGTGGGAGCTACTCTTCTCTCCCCGAGAGCATGGCAGACATCCTCTCCACATCACGGGCGGACTTAATAGGTTTTCAGTTTCTAAAAGCTTCCCCGTGTTTTCTATCAACCACGCATAAGTAATGAACTTGATGTCTTCATAAAGCATGGTATTTTGTGGTGATTATTTTAAGCTCTCTCATGCATTGTCTCATTTCATTAGGTAATGATCATTATGACAAAAAAATAAAAAGAGTCCTTTAAAAATACTTCTGGTGGTACAGATGTCAAACACCAATTACCATAAACGTGATGGCAAGAGTAGCATTGTTTTCCTCACGTGATGCTGTGCAATCGTTTTCATTGTATGATTTAACTTTTTTCACTGTAGAAAAATTCCTTTTCTCTACATCGCACCTGCCCTGCTCTTGGTGGCTGTGTCATGGAGGGACACGTGCTTATGAAGTGGACACTTAGCTCCCCACCCCTGGTGGAGGAAACCCCAAGTGGCCAGGGCTTCCACAGCACATGGCACATTCTCGATTTCTTCTTATAGTTCCATGGCAGAACTTGTTTTGTCCAGTCTAAATATTGTTGGGATTCATGGGAAGGCATGTTGATGTGACTGTCCATGGCCTGTCTGTCCCAGGGCCCATGGATATTTATTTCCTATGTGGATCTGAGATATGTGATTTGTCATGGGCCATAGTCTTCATCCTTTATGTCTTCTACAAATGCTGTGATCAGAGCTAAGTGGAACTTAGGATTGAATGCAGGACATCATGGTCACTCCTGGAGCCTTGGTGCACTCAGCCTTTGAAACATTGCTGGCTGTGTATGGCAATAGTGATGCTACCCTTTGGTTGTATAGTGCTGGACTGATCATTGTGTTCTATATGCAGCATCTCATTTAAGCAGCATGGTTTGGTTACCTTTTTTTTTAATTGCTGGTTTATATGTGGAAATCTAAGAATTGGAAGAGGAAAGGACTAGCCATTACATGATACTTTTATATGCATTCTCTCTTTCAACCTTCATAGTAGCTTTTGAGGTAAGCATATTCCTTCCTTACTAGTAAAATACTCAAGGTTCATCAAGAGTGTGGTGGTACATGTGTGTAATCTCAGCAATCTAGGAGGCAGAAGCAGGAAATGGTGAGCTTGAGGCTAGCTTAGGTAAGCTTAGGGAAGACCTTATGTCAAACAAGTGGTAGAGTGCTTGCTTAGTATGGGTTAAATCTCCAGCCTAGCCAAGCTATCAATTGATTAATGAACCATTCAATCAAATCTGAATTTCAAAGGTGCTAATTAATGTTTGGTGCTGGTGGCTCACACTTATAATCCTAGTTACTCAGGAGGCTGAGATATAAGGATCACAGTTTGAAGCCAGCTCTGGTAGGAAAGTCTATGAGACTCTTACCAGATTCCAGAAGTAGAGCTGTGGCTCAAGTGGTAGAGCACCAGCCTAAAAGAGTTCAGGGACGGTGCCCAGGCCCTGACTGCCAAGGCCCAGACCCAGCGAAAAGAAAGTGCTAATTTAGTGTATGATTGAATTGATATTTAAACACTGGTACATTGGGCAATATAACCAATATTCATTCTGTTATCTAGTGGTGGGCCAAACTGTATTATCGAATCAATGTAGTAGAAAGATTTTACTTCTCAGGATTAAAGTTGTTGTTTGAAAGCTCCAGAAACACCAAAATGAAGAAGTGCTGGAGGACAGGGGACATCTTATACCAGCCCTCCTGTGCATCAGGCCCACCACAGAGAACTCATCCTTTACCATCCCAGTGCGCGCGGTGGCGGAGTTCAACACAGACAATTCACACATGGTGGGGCTGGCGTGTCTGTTACTCTGCAGAACCCCTCGCTCCATCAGTACTTGATAGTGTAGCTAAACTCAGCACGGCTCCCCAGTTCTTCTGTGCAGACAGAATGCCACAGACCACCAAGAGCTAGTTCAGGAATGGCTGAGGAAGAGAACAATGGCTTTCCTCCCAGATGCTCTAATGTGCATTTCCAGGAAGTGTGCTCCCCAATCCTGAGAAATGACCCAGTTGACCAGACATGTGTTGGCGTCGGGGGGGCTCTCCCACATGGACAGTATCCTGCTTCCCCAGGTGCATCCCATCATTGCATGCTGATGAGCCTGGCCTGAAGGAAGAACCTGGGCATGTGGTCAGAATCATTGCTTGCTACGTCAAGAGAAAATTCATTTTCCTTGAGGGTTTTTTTCCCCCCAAGTCACGTTTTATGGCTGGAGTTACTCAGCAAATTACTAGGTATAGAAATGCAAAGGTCTTATTGCATTCTATCGACCTGATTGCAGTGTCATTAATTGAAAGATGGGGTGAGCATGATGGATAGTTGAGAACAGGATTTTACATTCCTGTTGGCCTATTGGAAGAAAGCCATATGGAGCAGACAGAAGGAAGCCTTTTGGTCTGACATGAATGATTCTTTCTTTGTCAGTTCTTGTGAGAGCATTATTCAGCCCTAGTGAGATTTACAATGTGAAAGGGTGAACTGTGTCTGCCCTGAAAGGAAAAATCAAAACCCAAGTTGCTTATTTCTGGAGTTGGAAATAATCCATGTTGTATAACTTCCTCTTAGCGATTCCTTATAGATCACATTTACAACACCCCAATCTGACAACAGCTGATTTTAATCCATTTCACTTGTAATATTGCAGTATTTGCATTCATCCTCATCCCTATGACAGGAGTATGTGAAACTTTAGGAAAGGTGGTATGTGTTTGGGGATATTTGTTTTTAACATTATTTCCCTTATTTGATCATTTGACCTACTATTCCTTGGAATTTGCCCATAAATTCAATCGAGGGTTTTTGTGTGTGTACAGAATTGTCCCCATACATATTTCATGGCTAGTTTGTGTGTGAAGGAAAAATTCTTCAGATTGGAAAAGAATATGCCAGCTTATGTTTCACCTGTTTGCAAAGGCAAAGAGCATATCTTTGCTTCCCAGTTGATTGCATGTTAATGAGTCTGGGTAGTTTTCGGTTGTGTTTCTCATGGTAAAGATTTGAAGCTTGGAGTGAATGGGAGGAACAGCTACATTTAAAGCACATCTAAATAGGCCACAGGTCTTCACCCACTCTTCCTGAGCACGTGCCTTTGAAAACTTGCAGAGTTTGGTCCACATTCTTAATGACTCACCTCCTATCTCCTCTTGGCCCTCCCATCCATGTTGTTCAGCTTGTCTCTCTCCAGGTGTTTTTTATTTTTTTTTTGTACCTAGCTGTTTGCAGATGTGGGTAGGTAGGATGCAGACATGGTCATGCCTGTGGCATGGTGTCTCTTTGGAGCACCTACTGAAGATGTACGGAGAGCTTTCTGAGCAGAGACAATGGGTGTTTGCTGAGGGTACCACCTCCCTGACCTTAAGTTTGGTGACAAGTGGAAACCATTTCCTCTGGCTTGTCAGCTGCTTTCAGAGTGGAAAAGAGGCTGCACTCACGTTGGGAGGCAGATTCTGTGGCTGATTGCACAGGCTGCCTTCCCAATGAGATTGTGTCTAAAAAATACCTCCAGCGACAGGCAGGCATATGCTGGCACCTTGGCGTGAAGGAGCTCGCACCTGTGTTTCTTGCTCTTCCCATCCCAGTTCTGGAATGAGGGGTTAAATGATCCCAGAAGCCCTGCCAGGTTTTGATTTGCTATTGTCTCAGCTTCTTCATAGGTTGTCTTTCAATGGGACTAACAGGAAGTGGCCAGGCAAGATACAGCTTCCAAGGAGACATTCCCAGCCACCCACTTCCTCCACCCAGAGCCCATCATTTCCACCAGCTCCCAAGGGTCTAATCAAATCCTGAATCCATCAATAATCAGATCCACTGATCACATCATGATCTGATGAATCCACTGATGATCAGATGTACACTGATCACATCATGATCTGATGAATCCATTCACGATCATCACCCTGGTATGATTGGATCATTTTAAAAATCCATCATTGACATGGGCAGAAGTGAGCCTCCCCTTTCTCCCCCAAGTATCTCCATCCAGTCAAGTTGACCAAACAATCAGGGCTAGGACTTCTCAAGCCCTATCCCTGGGAGAGGAGGGAGGGGATGTGGAAGTGGTGATGAGGAGGATAGAGAAGAGGGTTTACAAAAAATAGTGTTCAGTAGACAGAAGTGGAGGAAAAGTCCTGGGAACATTCTATTAAGAATTAGGAGACAAAACCTATAGATTCAGAGCCAAGTCAATGACAGACTGGTGGGAAGTAAGGGGGCAGAGGGTCTGCAGGTCTGGAGTCCCAGGCACTGACCACAGGGGCAGGAAGGCAGGACATCCTGTCTAGGGGCATGGGCCAAGATGGACACTGCAGTCCAGAGTGAAACTGCTCTAGGCCTCCCTGAGAAGGCAAGGAGAGGAGCTTATTCTACACAGCTCTCCACCACATGGAAAACATGTGTGTGAGCAGCTCAGGCAGCCAAAGCCATGTCCCACCCCACTTGAGATGGAGGACTGCTGGGGATCTATGGAGGACTCTTCCAAATTCAGCCCCCAAGGCCAGCACGGCAGCTGCGTCCCAGCCAGGGTGCCCTGCTAAGCCTTTTCCATAAGAGCTATTGGTCCATTTGGCTGTCCTCAATGTATTACTCGGTATGTATTGATAGCACAATTGTCAGCCCAGCAAACATTTCCCATTTTAATAGTTCACATGAGATGCTTCATTATTGATCTTACAGCACTAAATAAAAATCTCCTTTGTCAAGGGAACATGAAATGGCTTTTAATGGACACAGCCAAATACTTGCTACTAGTTATGGGAAGAAAAATAATCAGCCTGATAGAGATTTGGTTTGGGGATTTTCTGGCTTTTTGGTGACACTGGATATTCCTTCCCCAGCCGACCATCCAAAGGCTGACTCTCAGTGAGAGGAGAAAGAGGAGCCATTGGCCCGAACTTTGCAATGTGCAGGTGGAATGTTTTCTATGCCTCATCTTCCATAGGTCCCCCCACTTCCGTTACAGCCCCAAATGCATGATTCTATCTCCAATAAAAGCAGCTAGGCACTGCAGACATTAACTTCTCACTCAGCCAAAATCTGTTAGTGGATGGTTCCAGGATAGATCCTTCCACTCCTTGGGTTTAGAGCTCTGAGTCCCTATCTCTGCTGTCCTCTTGATTTGATCAACTTTTCCATTAGGACTGCAACCAGATATCTCTGCCATCCCTTTATGTCATCTTCTTCATCTGGGAAGCATGAATAAGGTCCAAAGGCTCCTGGGTTGAAAGCTTGCTGCCATCTGGAGATGAGAGAGATGATTGGGTCATAGAGGTTCTGACTCCACCAATGGGCTCATCCACCAGACATCATAGCTGAATGAACTGTCAGGAGGTGGGACCTTGATAAGTGATTGGATTGTGAGGGCTCTGACTCTACCAATGGGTTCTTTCATCCAGGATGTCATACCTGGGTGGGATCTGGCTCCTACTTGAAAGACAGGGATCAGGAGGCTCACAATTTAAAGCTAGCTCAGATACACACACACACACACACACACAATTGCAATCAATAAGCAGGTTGTAGTGGCAGCTATGCATGTGGGAGTATCATACAAATAGGAAGTTCACACCAGCCCTGGCAACATGAGACCCTATTTCAAAAGTAAACACCCCATCCTTAACCTAAGCAGTAAGAACTGGGACATGGCTCAAGTAGAGAATCTGCTGAGCAGGCGAGGCCCTGTTCAAATCCTAGTACCACCAAAATATAATAATAATAACTTAAGGTACCCTTGGAAAGTCTTGATCGATGTATGTTCTTCCTGGACATCTCCCCTGGGCTCCTCACTGAGGATAGGGGACAGCTTGATTTCTTGAGAAGGGATTAAGAGTTGTGCAATCTCCCTGGCCTTACTAACAAAAGACACTGAGCAGATAAATTTTACAGCAATCAATCTCATCATTAACAAGTGGTAGCCATTTATCTCCATGATAAATCTCATCATTATAAATTGTTTCTACTCCTTATGGAGCTGTTGAGTCATAACTCAGAGCTGAGGCTACATGTGGAACTTACATAGGGCAACAACGGTCCTGGCACCTTATTTCCAAATGGAAGAAACCTGCCAAGGACTCTGGAAGTTTACAAATGCAAATAGACCCCCTGAGGCAGGAGAGATGCAGAAACAAGAAAATCGTATCATTTTTAATAAATATTAAAAGTGTCAAACTCAGAAATCAGAACAAAAAGTAGGTAGTACCCTTCCACCAACTCCATTAAGATATCAAAACACAGCCAGGGCACCTGTAAATCACACCAGTAATCCCAGCTACTCGGAGGCTTTAAAATGAGGATCATGGTTTGAAGCCAGCCCAGGCAGGAAAGTCCATGAGACACTTATCTCTAATTAACCACCAAAAAGCTGAAAGTAGAACTGTGCCTCAAGTGGTAGAGCATCATCCTTGACCAAATGAAAAAAAAATAACTAAGGGGCAGCACGCAGGCCTTGTGTTCAAGCACCAGGACTGGCACGAAGAAGGAGGAGGAAGAAGAGGAAGAGGACAAAGAGCAGGAGAAGGGAGATGAGGAGGAGCAGGAGGAGGAGGAAAGCTCCAGTGACTGAGGGATCCTGTATAGTTCAGACCAGAGGCAGCCTCAGCTGACTCCCTGACATAAGAAGGATGTTTCAGACTATTATAAGTAGCCCAGACTGTCCTAGAACTCTTGATCTTCCTGCCTCAGCCTTGCAAGTGCTAGGATTTCTGGTGAGTGCTATCAAGCACAGCCCTGCCTCCCCCCCCTTCCCTCAGGATGGGTCACCATAAGCAATGAGACAGGCTGAGCCCATTCTAGCATCATCAGCAAGCGGCTCCGTGAGCTCCCAGGGAGGAGAAAGGATAAAGTATGAAGGTCACTTTGGACCCTGGATCTCCCAAGGTCACACAGTGGTTAAACCAGAGCCAGGGGCCCCAAGCCACAGCACCAGGAGCCCCACATTCCATAGGGCCACTAGTTCCTCTGAGCCAAATAAAGACATGTAGCGAAGGGCAGAAAAGGGATGTCTGTGTCAGGTAATAGATAATGACAGCTCTTCTGTATGTCTTCGGCCATCTTTGGAGAGAGATGTTTGCTTTAGGTTCAACAGAAAGAATCAGGGCGGGAGGAGAGGAGGTGAGCAGAGGGAAAGCAGGGCCTGGTCACCAGTGCGTTCAGAACTGGCCAGAGGTGGCTTCAGAAGTGGACTGACAGTTCGTGGTCTTAGGAGAGGTCAGGTGGTGATCCATGGTCTCAAGAGGGGTCAGGTGATAAGCAGCTGCACCTGGCTCTTCGGATGTGAGGAGCCAGGGACCTGCTGGTCATTGTGAAGGATGATCCCTACCCACTGCCATGGCCACGGTGCTCCAGACTCTATACCCACTGTCACTCCATGGCCACACTCTCCTAACTCCTGACCCACTGCCATGGGTCAGTCAGAGCACTTCTGATTCCCCAAAAGGCTACCATCTTCCTTGATAGCTGTTTGCAGCCATGGACTCTGACCACCAAGCTCACCCCAGTCTCAGCCCCCCTGTGTGACCCTGGTTCCCATCACCAACCCCTGCACATGGAGTTTCTTCTGGGCAGAGGTCACCCCTTCTCCCCGGGCAGTGGCTCCGAGGACCCCATCCGGGCACAATGGATACACTAAGCGGACACTGAAATGCATGGGCTGGTTTTCCACAGACCTCATTTATCCTAATGGAGCACTAATAACCATGTTTTAAATGTGAATACTGTACTATGTGTCTCCATTAGCTTGCTGTGAGCAGCGAGCAAATGAAGGACAGGATTTCAGAGCATAGAAGGATGGGGAGCAGAGGAAGAAGGAAGCCCCCTGGTGGGGGAGGGAGAGTCTCAAGAGAGCCACTTGGAAAATTCCTGGGTTTCATTACTCTAACCTCGGGGCCTCAAGGACCTCCTGTCCTTACAGGAACTGCCAGTCTCAGCAAATTCTCCAGCTGCTGTTTCTTGAAAGTGCATCTTAATACCAAAAATGTCCCTTAGCAGGGCTAAGAACACAGAGGTCTCCAGGGGCCCATTCACTCACCCGCTGGCTTGGGGCTGGGGGGGGGCGGGGGAGGGTGCTGTTTCATCTCTGCTATTGCATTAAAGCAGGTAGAAAAGAAAACGGTGGCAAAGAGTGGACCTCTGTTCTGTCTAACTGTGTGTGTGTATATGATTGCTCCCCACCCCATCACCCCAAGCAAAGTTTCATTACTTAGTGGGGATAAAAAAAAAAAGCTAGATCAACCTAACAATAGTCTATAATTAATTTGCAAATGGTTTCAGAGAGCAATTATGCCATTAGTCCAAGTGCCTTTGACTTCAAAGAGTTCTCTCAGGCTCTCCTCCACACTGGGAAAGGAGGCTCCAGAGGAGCATAAATGAGTGGCAGGAGACCACAGCATGACTGCCATCCCTACGCACATACACAGGGGCACAACATCCTGCAGAATCCCCCATGGGAAGGAGACCAGCAGTGGCTCCAAGTGACAGCCCAGTAGGGGTCTCAGCCCCTGGGAATATCTGGCCACAGGACAAAGAAGGTGCCATAGGTGCCCTGCCCCCAGCACAACTCTTCCATCATCCAGTAACTGGTCTTGGCTGTTCCCACAAACTGAAGCTCAAATACGCACATATATATATGTGTGTGTGTGTGTGTGTGTGTGTGTGTGTGTGTGTGTGTGTGTGTATATATATATACATAAATATGTATATGGCACATACATATATATGTAGATATATATATATACACATATCCTGTAATTTTGCAATTCCAGCCACTAGGGAGGTGGAGTTAGGAATTTGGCTCTCCTGAGACATAGACAGACACTGACAGTGCTCACTGCCCCCAGAGCTCGGCACATGTGGCAGGATGGGAGGGATCCAAGCAGATGTTCACCCCCTGCATCATGGGCAGGGAGTTTGTTACATGGAGTACCAACTGTTGAATGTTGGGTGCTACAATCATAGTATCTATTTATGTGGTAATCTCCAATCATGCATCTATCTAATCAGTGCAAATAAGGTGGCACAACCACACTACCTTGGCTACTAAGATGGGAACCTATCACCACCAATCCACCCACCCACCCATTGATTGGTTTGGGCTAGCTGTCCTCTGGAAACCAGTGTTTTACACCCCAGATCCATCCAAACCCCAAGAGCTCCACTCCAAATAAAGGGACACGGTGAGGGGCATGTAAAGGACAATTCTTCCATGGTGGCCATGGGGTGGAAAACAGCTTGGGCACATCATCAGCTATCTTTGGGGTACAGACATTTGCCTTCGGTTAAATAAGGAGACTTGGCTGGGAATGTGGCTTAGTGGTAGGGTGCTTGCCTAGCATGCATGAAGCCCTGGGCTTGATTCCTCAGTACCACATACACAGAAAAAAACAAAAGCAGTGCTGTGGCTCAAGTTATAGTACACTAGCAAAAGAAGCTCCGGGACAGTGCCCAGGCCCTGAGTTCAAGCCCCAAGACTGGCAAAAAATAAAAAATAAGGAGACTTGAGGACAAAGGTATGCCAAGTTAAAATGGCCACCAGTCCCTGTGTGGCCTAGGTGGTGATCATTCTGGTCCTTGTTTCTGGTGGATTCTGGAGAGGCATGATGGCTGTCTCAGCTGGTCAGGATGAGCATATCCTGTGTCCTGTGGGGTGATCTGTCCTGAGGAGCTCTGCCGGCCCTCAGTGGTGGCTTCATCCCTTGTCATTAAGAAATTATCAATTTGTCTGGTCCTTCCTGAACCCTAAAGTGATTGCAAAGCAATGGCTGGAAAAATGGTTTAGAGCAGAGACACATACAACATGAGTTAGAGGTATGAGACTCTGCCCTCACTTTTAGTTCATTTGTGGGCCCAACAAAAGTGGCTTTGAAGCAACTGTCACTTCATGCACAATGAGAATTAGTCATTTTTCTTTTTTCTTTTTGGCTGGTCCTTGGGCTTGAACTCAGAGCCTGGGTGCTATCCCTTCACTTTTTTTGCTCAAGGTTAGTGTTCTACCACCTGAGCCACAGCTCCACTTCTGGCTTTTAGGTGGTTATTTGGAGATAAGAACTTCATGGATTCACCTGCCCAGGATGGCTTCGAACTTCGATCCTCAGATCTCAGCCTCCTGCATAGGAGGCACCAGGGCCAGCAGAATCACACACACACACACACACACACACACACACATATATATATATATATTTAAATGGGCTTGTCTGAAATGTTTTGCAGGCCATACTGAGGTTGTACTTAGGGCCTCATACCACACCCAAGCTCTCTTCACTTCAATTATCTTTGAGATGGGGTCTCAACCAATCAGCTGGCCTGTCATAGTCAGTGGCCCAGGCCATGCAGGCCACTTCCCAAACTCCTGAAAACCTCCTTTAACCCTCCACGGACACCATCTGAGGGCTTCCTAAACCGGAGAAACTGATCCTTTCTCTCTCAGCTGCACATTTGAGTGATCAAGCTGAGCAGGACTGAACTTCCCACAGCTCAATGGAAGGCAGCCTGGGAGACTACTTCCCACCAGTGGCCTCAGAGGGACCCTGAAGCAGCCATGCCCTTTTGGCCACCCCCCCACACAAACCCCTCTGAGAATGTCTCTTTCCCCTCCCTGTCAAAATCCACCTGGGGCTTGACAGGGAAGCTGTCAGTGTGAGCTATAATCCCAGGCAGGCCTGGAGTCTAAGCTAAATTGCTCGTGCCACTGTGATGATGAACTCATTCTGCAGGGAATTGGAAATCATTTTTTGTCATCATCCAACAGAGTTCCTTTATCAAGCAGTTCCTGATAATGCAACCGACAAGGAGCTGAAGGGAGACATGGAAATGGGGGGAGGGGCGGGAGGAAACAAGCCTCCATGTGTGTGTGTACATGTGTGTGTGCATGAACTGTATGTGTGTTTGTGTCTGTGCACATGTGTATATGGATGTGTATATGCTCATGTTCATGTGTGCATGCTTGTGTGTGCATACATGTGTTTGCGTGTGCTTGCATGTTGTATGTATGTGTGTGTGTATCCCAAAACACACCCTGATCCAATGCTATCCCACGTGCTCCTCATTCTCCCATCTGTAACATAACACCTGAGGCAATTGGCCTACAGGATGAAAGGTTTCTTTTTGTTCTGGCCCACTTGGCCCTGTTGCTTTGGGTTGTGGAGGGGTAGAACACCGTGGTGGAGATCACCAGGTGGGGCAAAATGGCTTCACCCCCACTGGAGACAGACAGAAGAAAAGCAGGGCCAGGCTCCTAACAGCCCCTGCGCGGCCAAGTCTCAATGACCTCACTTCCTCCCTGTGGACCACGCCCCCATTAGCCTTCCTTCCCTAGGCCACACCCCTATGGCCTTACTTTCTTCTCTAGACCCCAATGCTCTTACTTCCTCCTTCTAGGCCACGACTCAAATTCATGGGGTCTCTAGGCCACTTTCCCAATACCATCACTTCCGCCTCTAGGCCGTGCCTCTTACAGGTTCCACTGCCTGCCCATGGTGTGGGGCTGCAGGCCAAGCTGTCAGCCCTGGGCCTTTTCGGGACTGGGACTCAGGCCTTGCCCAGCCTCCCCAAGGGGCACCTGGGTCCTGTGGCCCAAGCCCAGCCCACCGCAGAGCTGGTGTCTGGAAGCCAGCTGGGCTGCCTTGGCAAGCATCTACACCCCATGCCCCACTGCTCCTGGGAAGCGGGGCAGGGCCGGACGCCAACTGTCTGGGCCCATATCATTTCAACTACCAGCTGAGAACCCTGAAGCCCAAGGCGAAGGCATCAGCCAGGGTCAGCCAGGCTAGGAGCTGCAGGGACAGTGCCCGGGCGCTGAGTTCAAGCCTCAGGACTCGTCCCCATCCCTCCCTGCCCATAACTAATCTTCCCTAAGGTTCATTAGCTGCTGCACTTGTTATGCAATCCTCGTAGAACTGTGCTCATAGTAGGTCAGCAAGGAATATCCATGACTCAATAAAGAAGAGACCAGGCTGCAAAAATAAAAAATAGCAAGACACACAGGGCCAGGGCCAGCCTTGGCTGTTCTCCTCCTCTACACACACACACACACACACACACACACACACACACGGCTAAGCCTTCCAGCCTCCTGAAGCAAAATCTGTAACCCAATAATGTCAGCCCCAACAAGGGGGATGAATTTGATCCAGGAAAAATACCATCCCTGGCAACCCTGAAGAATATTAAGGTCTTAACAGCCCGTGGTTTAGAATTGTCATGGAAGGCGAGCTGGAAATAATTACACACCTGTTACTCAAAACTCAGCAGTAAAAAGGAATTTACATGAGTGTATAAATTACCTTCCCAGCGATATAAATTAGGATTTGAGTGCAGGCTGAGATTTCCCAGGAAGTCAAGCAGCTGGGGCCCATCCCCCAGGCACCAGGGGACCTCAGCTGAGGGGGGATCTAAAGGCCACTGTCACCAGCCCTGCTGGAAGGTTCCATGACTCCACAGACCACCCTTGGAGAGGAGTGCTGGCCCCTGAAAGTCCAGCCTGAGCTTGGCAGAGAACAAAGCAGTCTTCTTCCCTCTCCTCCAGTCTCCCCTGGACAGAGATTCCCCCAGGGTTTTTTACAGCTCTACGTTTACATTATCTACACTTCCCTTATGGATGCTGGGGACTGTCTCCTGTGGTTCGAGCTACCATGATGATAGGGTACTTGAGGTGGGCTGGTTTAGAAGACATGGAAGTTTCTTATTACAGCATTCAAGGTCAAGGGTAAACTTGCTGCACCAGGCCATGGCAGAAGATGCCAGATCAGAGAGCAGGACGGAGGCGAACCTCAACCTCAGGAGCCCTCCTGCCATACCTGATCCACTCTGTTCCATTAATCCACACCACAGACCCACTCTCCTCACTTTGGATTCAGTTCCCACCTTCAAACCTCAGCCATGACACCAACTGCCACTGGTCTGACTCGTGGCAAGCATGGACCAAGCAGTTTGGAATCCCAGACTGTCTTTGCAGGAGCTTTGGAGTCTGCAGAGGCATTTCCACTGGCCCTCCTTGGGTCTGCAGGAAGCATTCCCATTGGTCCTCCTTGGGTCTGCAGGAGAAATGCCCATTGGCCCTCCATGGGTGAGCAAGAGGTATTCCCATTGGCCCACCTTGAGTCTGCAGAGGCATTCTTATTGGCTCCTCTTGGACACACACCCACCTCCTGGACCAATCACTCTTTTTATTGTTTGTTTATTTATGTGGTGCTGAGGAATGGAACCCAGGGCTCATGCAGGCTAGGCAAGTACTCTACCACTGAGCCACCTTCTCAGTCCCCAATCACTCTTGAGAGGGGCTGGAGTGCTGTGATTGGCTGGGCTTAGGTCACATGCCCCTCACTGGTGATGCTGGTGATGGGAAGAATGGTTTTGTGCCACCACAAAGGTGAAGAAATGGGACAGGACAACACCCAGAGGAAATGGGGCTGGTCCTGAGGCAATGGCGAAGCCAGGTGCTCGGGGCATCAGCGAAGAAGGCAGCACAGGCCTCTACCCTGTGGCTGGGTCCTTCCCCCTGCCATGGCCACAACCTGGGGCCTGCCTGGTCTGAGGCATCCAGTCTCTCTCCCAGGGAGCCTGGTGAGTCAGAGAGTAGCCCTGAGCTTGGGCAGGGGGTTGTGACCTTCAGCAGATCCTCAGGATGCTCCGGGACAGAGCCATTTGGAAGGCCATCCAGGTAAGCCCAAGGCCCTGTATGCATTGCCAGTGGAAGGGCAGACCGTGGTGTGAACTTCCTGGGAAGCTCTGCACAGAGCTGGGGGCCTGTGAGCTGGGTCCAAAGGGGCAGACTGGACGTCTTAGTAGGGGTTACTTACAGAGCAGGAGACAGCTATGAGCCCCTAGCCTGTACCACCCAGTGAGTCATCACGAGGACCCTGGAAGACAGACACACATATACTACTACCCCTAAATTCTCCTGTGACTCTGTCTTTAACAGAATCTAGGTCAGAGCACCACCTAGTGTCAAGCCCGCAGAGTAGCTGCAGGTGGAATATGGGATGGCCTGCTTGCACCCTGCTTGCTGTCACCCAGGATCCAGCCAAGGGAAGGAGGTCTTGTGTGCTGCAGTTCACCTGGTCCAACAGCTAAGTAATGACTTGCTACAAGATGGTGTTACTCCAACTCCAGCAAGGACAGGACCTATACACCTAGAGATCAGTGCTGTGACCTGGAGCTCAGCACTCCTCATGGATAAACAAACCCCTAAGGGTTCACCTAGCCTCACCGAACAACCTCTCTGGGAAGAGAAGGCTGGATGGTGAACCCAAATTCAGAGGTGCAAGATAAGCAGAGCTTAGTTAAGGTCATGCCAAGGACATGACTGCAGTGAGTCTAGATTCCTTCCTGAAACCCATCTGCAAAAGGGGAGAGGGGCTGAGCACATCAGGGCACACCTTTCATCCCATTTACAGAGAAGACATAGGTAGAAGGATCTCAGTCGGAGGCTGACACTGGGCAAAATTGCAAGGACTTTCTGAAAAAGTATCTATAGCAGCTGGGCACTGGTGGTTCAAGCTTTTCATTCTAGCCAATCAGGAAGCTGAGATCTGAGGATCACGTTTCAAAGCCAGCCCGGGCAGGAAAGTCCGTGAGCTCTTAACTCCAATGAAACAACAGGAAGCCAGAAGTGGTGCTGTGGCTCAAGTGGTAGAGTGCTCACCTTGAGCTGAATAGCTGAAGGACAGTCCCCACGCCCAGAGTTCAAGCCCCACAACTGACAAAAAAAAAAACTTAATTAAAACTGTTGCTGGTGTGCCAGTGCTTCCCGCCACCATCCCCAGACTTCACCCCACCAGTCCCTAGAGAGATACCAATTATCTCCCCGGGGGATGTGAAGTGTTCAACACGCTCTCTCCTAAATGACACGAATCTTTAACATATTATACCTAAAAAATAAATTCATATAGCACTTTTCTGAGAAAAAGAAATGCTCCAAGTTTGGATGGATGGATGGATGGATGGATGGATGGATGGATGGATGGATGGATGGATTGTGGACAGATGGAGGATGAATTGATGGATGAACGGATGGTAAAGAGGAGGATCAGGGTTGGAGGGTAGAAAGATGGATGATAGATGAATTGATGAGTGGGTGAATGGATGGATGGGTGGATTGTGGATGGATGAGCATGGATGATAGATGGATAGATTGAGTGGGTGGATGGATGATGTGTAGATAGTGGATGGGTGAATGGATTTTGGATGACTGATGAGTAATTGGGATTGGATTAATGATGGATGGATGGGTGGATGGACAGATGGTGGAGAGATGGATGAGGGATGGATGGGTAGATATATGGATGATGGATGGATGAATTGACGGGTGGTAGGTGGAAATATATTTGGTCTTTGCTCCTCTTAGCACAGAACTTCAAAAATCTTCTTTAAGAAGATATTAAAGTGAATCATGTTTTGAGGGTGAGATTCTTGCTAAGCCATCTTGACAGGATTCTTGCTAAATCTGGGTGATGTAAAGATGAGCGAGCCACCTGGAGAGACTTCAGAAAAGCCCCTAAACTTTGGTGCCATTGGGTTATTATGGGGGAAGACTGCCCCCTAGTGTCCAAAGAGCTGAACAGCAGGAGCCTGAAGAGACCATGAAATGGTCAAAGCAGATTGGTTGCCCCCAAAAAATCTAATGATACACTTCTTGCCATGTTGTGTGTGTGTGTGTGTGTGTGTGTGTGTGTGTGTGTGTGTGTGTGTGTGTGTGTGTGTGTGTGTGTGTGTGTGTGTGTGAGTTCTGAACCTTGAATTCAGGGCATGTTCCTGAGCTTTTGTGTTCAAGACTAGTGCTCTACCACTCAGGCCACAGCTCCACTTTCAGCTTCTTTGGGTGGCTAATTGCAGAAGAGTCTCACAGACGTTCCTGCCCAGGCTGGCTTTGAAAAGTGATCCTCAGATCTCAGCATCCTGAGTAGCAAGGATGACAGAAATGAACCTTGCTTTTGCCACCTTTTAATATTTGCAACTGGTTATATTTTTTATTTACTTTGTTAATTTAGAGATGATATACAGTGGGATTACATTCACATTCGCCAGGTAATAAATACATTTCCTTTCATAGAGTATCATCTGTTTCCCTCAGCCTCTCCCATTCCCTCCCTTCTATCTGCACCCATGAGTTGCATAGTTGGCTTTCATCCATGTTTAGGACACTCCACTGCCGCACTTTTTCACCCTTTTCCCTCAGATTCTATGCTCTCCCCTCCCTTTCCACAGATGTTCATGTGAATACACTATCTATAAGGTAAAGAACACAGAGTCATCATATAAATAAAAAAAACTAAGAAAAAAGTTAGTTATTTCCATATCTTTGGAGTTCATTTCAGTATGTGTATTATATAAATAAAAAGAGGTGCTTGGGTATTACACCTTTGTGATTCTCTCCTAAGACGATCCTCTTTTGGTCTCACTGTATGTGAGTATCTAGATTTCTGTATAATTTGTCATATACCAGTGTGTTTCAGATCTAACCCACATATCAGGGAGAATATGCGCTATTTGTCTCTGTAATCTTGGCTTACCTCACTTAACATAATTTGTTCTAGTTCCATCCAATTCCCTGCAAATGATATTTTCTTCTTTCTAATGGTTATGTAAAATTCCATTGTACACACTTTCATTGTTGTTGTTGTTGTTGTTGGTGGTGGTGGTGGTGGTCATGGGGCTTGAACTCTGGGCATGGATGCTCTTCAGCTCAAGGCTAGCACTCTTACCACTTGAGCCACTTGAGCCAAAGCATCACTTCCAGTTTTCTGGTGGTTTATTGGAGATAAGAGTCTCATGGACTTTCTCATGGGCTGGCTTTGAACCATGATCCTCAGATCTCCGCCTCTTGCATAGCTAGGATTACAGGCATGAGCCACTGGCACCCGGCACCACATTGTTTTGATCCATTCATCTATTGTGGGGCATCTGGGCTGTTCCCATATCTTAGCTATTGTGACTAGTGCGACAATAAACATGGATATGCAGGTGTCCTAATCATGATGTTCAGGGTAGATGCTGGGTATGGCTGGGTCATAGGGAAGGTCTACATTTCGTTTTTTGAGGAACCTGCAGATAGTTTTCCAGAGGGGTTGTATTAATTTACATTCCCACAAGAAATACAGTAAGGTTCCTTTTTCCCCACATTCCCCCCACCCCCGCCCCAGCATTATTTGTTGTCCAAATTCAGAATATTGGCCAGTATAACCAGGGGTGAGATGGTATCTTGTTTTTTGTTTTTGTTTTTGTTTTTTGTTTTTTGGTCAGTCATGGGCTTGAACTCTGGGCCTGGGACTGTACCTCAGCTCTTCAGCTCAAGCCACAGTGCCACTTCTGGCTTTTTCTGCTTATGTGGTGCTGAGGAATTGAACCCAGAGCCTCATGCATGCAAGGCAAACACTGCCACTGATCCACCTTCCCAGCCTTTAGGGTTGTTTTGATTTGCATTTCCTTTATGGAGGGGGATGATGAGCATTTTATCTATGGACAGAGATGATAAGCATTCCTCCTGTATTTCTTTTTATTCTTACCTCTTCTGAAATTCCCTCTTTTGCTTCCTTGCCCATTTAGTGATTGGTATATTAGGTTTAACAGAGGTTGGTTTCTTGAGCTCCTTGTATTTTTTTGGCTATTAAGCCTTTGTCTGATGTATTTGGGGTAAAGATCTTCTCTCAGTCTGCTAGCTGCTAGTTGTCTTTCTAGGTGAATAACTACGTGCAGAAACTTTTTTATTTTGATGTAGTCCCACTTATCAAGTCTCTCTCCTCTCTGTTGTGCCCCTGGGACTTTATCCAGGAAGTTTCTGCTGTACCTGTAAGTTCTAATCTGTTACATTTCTTTAAAGACCCAAGCAAAAGGCTTTTAAAAATACATACCTTGTCCTTATTTTCATTTTGTATTTTGAGAAGATGTTTTGTTATGTAGTCCAGGCAGGCCTCAAACTCATGATCCTCCTGCCTCAACCTCCCAAGTGTTAGAATTTCAGACGTGCCCACATCCAGCTCCCCAGATCTTCCTAGGCAGCACAAGTCAGTTGTTTAGAAGGAGGTCTCTTGATTTGGGTTTGTTTGGTGGTTTCACAAAATATGAAACCAGGCATGGTGGTGCATGCCCATAATCCCAGGAACACAGAGGTGGTGGGAGGAATTTAAAGCCAGCCTGGGGGCTGGTAATGTAGCTCAGTAGGAGAGCACCTGCCTAGCATGCCTGGAGTTCTGGGTTCAATTTCCAGCACCACAAAAAATAGATAAAAAAGAGATCTAAGTGTTTGCAATTAGAATGTGTCTTAAAGTTTTAAAGTGCTGGCCTTGTGCACAAAAGCTCAGGGACAGCACCAGGCCTCAAGTTCAAGCCCCACAACTGACTAAAAAATAAATAAAAACAAATCAAGCCAGCCTGGACTAACATTTCAATCCAGTTTCTATACCCCAGTTGGGACCAAAAGGTTTGTTGGGTTTTTTGTTTGTTTTCTTTGTTTGTTTGTCTTTGCCAGTCCTAGGGCTGGAACTCTGGACCTGAGTTCTGTCCATGAGCCTCTTTGTGCTCAAGGCTAACACTCTACCACTTGAGCCATAGCACCACTTCTGGCTTTTTCTGAGTGGTTTATTAGAGATAAGACTGTCAAGGACTTTCCTGCCCAAGCTGGCTTCCAAACATGATCCTCAGATCTCAGCCTCCTAGAGTAGCTAGGATTACAGGATTGAGCCACTGGCACCTGGATTCAAGGATTTTTTGTTTTGTTCAATGAGATTGCATAATATCCAGAGTGGTAGTACATGCCTGTAGTACCAGCAACTCAGGAGACCAAGGAATAGTAATATTTAAGCTCAAGAATTCCACGACCTAGCCTAGACAGCATAGGAAGACCCCTTCTCAAAAGAAAGAGCTTGTGCAGGGTGTACCCATGTCTGACACTGGGTGTGGAATGAGCCAGGCTGGTTAGCTGCATGGATGGTGTGTGCCTGCTCTTCTAGACTCACTGCCCCTTCCCCTTCATTTCATCCTGGAATGCAGGACAGCATCCAAAGAGGAGTTCCAAATGCTCAACATCAGAAAGTCCTTTTTTGTGCCAATCCTGGGGCTTGAACTCAGGGCCTGAGTGCTGTCTCTGAACATTTTTTTTTTTTTTGCTGGGGCGCTACCACTTCTGGCTTTTTGGTGGTTGATTGAAGGGAAGAGTCTCACTTTGGTGCCCCAGCTGGCTTCGGGCCATGATCCTCAGATCTCAGCCTCCAAAGTTGTTGGAATTCCAGGAGTGAGCCACCAGCTCCGGACTGAGACACTTCCTCTCCTAGGGGACTCCCTCACCAGATATTAGCTGTACCCCAAACCAAGCAAGCAACCCCCATTCATCCCCCTGTATGCGCCTCATAAAGATTTTAGGGAGCTGTTCAATTGCAGAACGATGCAGGCAATTAACCTCCATCCTGGTTTTATTAAGGGAAGATGTTGCAATTGCAAGAACAGAGCCAGCATCCTTGGTTCAGAAGGCAGGGCCACCGAGCCCAGGGGCCAGGCTGAATGGGTACACACAGGCCGGAGGCTCGTGGCTAATGGGCTGCTGGCATATGGCCCTCAGAAGGCTGGCACGCAGCCCTGGGGAAGGTTCTGGACAAGCTGGACTGAGCCAGCTCCCCATGTATGATGGGTGAAGGCGAGTTCACCCCGAGTGGGGTTTGAGTCATAAAAGTCTGCCTTGTTGCCTTTCTGGCATAAACTCGTCCTGGCACACATGGCTTCCACCCATGCACATGCAACTTCATGTCAGATGTATCTACAAGGAAGGGGAGGGAGAGGGAGAGAGAGGAGGGGGGAGAAAGGTGGAGAAGTGGAAGGAAGGAGGAGAGAGGAGAAGGGAGGGGAGGGAGAGGAGAGGAAGAGAGGAAAAAAGGGAGAGGGAGAAAGGAAAAGAGGGAGAGGGGAGAGAGGCAGAGGAGGGAGAGGGAAAAAGGAAAAGAGGGAGAGAGGGGAGAGAGGCAGAGGAGGGAGAGGGAAAAAGAAGGAGTGAGAAAGACAAGAGGGAGGGAGATAAAAAAGAAACAGAGAGAGGGCGAGGGAGATAGAGGAGAGGGAGAGAAGAGAGAGGGAAAGAGGGAGGGAGAAAGAAGAGAGAAAGGGAAAAAGAGAGGGAGAGAGGAAGAGAGAAGAGAGGGAGAGAGGAAAAGAGGGAGGGAGGAAGAGAGGGAGGGAGGGAGAGAGAGGGAGGGAGAGAGAGGGAGGGAGAGAGGGAGAGGGAGAGAACGGGAGAGGGAGGGAGAGGAGGGGGGAGGGACAGAGGGAGAGAAGGAGAGGGAGAGGAGGAGAGAGGGAGGAAGAGAGAGGTAGATGAGTCCCTGGAAAGCTGAGCTCTGACGTAGGCCAGCTGGGAACCCTGCCCCTCTAGCTGTAAATTGCATAGGTCTCCGGTTTCCTAGCAATGGTCTCTGATTGGCCCCAGCCCTGTCTGTCTGCCCACTGCCCGCCCCTTCCCTAGGGCGGGGCTAGTAAGGGTGATTGACACCGAAGCTGGGAGGCCCAACCCCGCCCCAGCGTCCTGGACGCAATTACCATGAATCCTGCCAATTCTGAAGGGTGCAGCACCTCCTCCCAGCTGCCTCCTTTTGGTGAAGCAAGGGTCTGGATGTGGGGGGAGGGAGGCGCCTCCCATCTAGCGGGGCCCAGGTTGGAGTGAGGCTGAGTTTGGGAGGCCCAGCAGGGAGGCTCGGCCAGGGAGGCCTGGTGAGGGGGAGGGGGGAGGAAGGGGAAGGGAAATTTGCTGGGGTTCCAGAGGGAGAAGTCCAGGGCTGGACTCCCACCACACCCCCGACCTGGGAGGAGCTTGTGAGGCAGTGACAAGCAGAACCAGGACCACCAGAACAGGGGCAGTGGACAAGGAAGGTCCATGTCAAAGCCCCTCTTGACCACCTCTTCCCATCAAGCCAAGGGCACGTTGGAAGTAAGGGTGGGAGCTCAGCATGAGACACTTCCCCCAGTCCAAGACAACTAGATGCCTATCTGCTATTAGAAGTGTGTGTGTGGGGGGGTGGAATTCCCGGGCCGAGCTTGGTAACACATGCATTTAATCCCAGTTACCATTGAAGAAAAGGGTCCTAAGGCTCCCCAGGAAAAAGCATGAGACCCTATCTGAGAAAGAATCTCAAATAAAAAAAGGGCTGGAAGCATGGCTCAAGTGGCAGAGCACCTGCCTAATAAGCAAGACATCCTGAGTTCAAACCAGCAAAGCAAAAAATAAAAGTCTTTCAAACATGCTCTCCTGGCTCCACTGACTTCTTACTCTGCCAACCCTTCCCTGATGCAGCTATATAGTCCTGCAGTCCAAGAACACAGCTTCAGCACCCAGAGCAGACACAAAGACACTGGCTGTGTTCAAGGCCAGCTGCCAGGTGCTCATCTAAATCCACAGTTTGGAAAGATGACCACAAGCCATCCTTCCTCCCCGAAAGTGGCTGTGGGGTTGCTGTCTGCTCAGAACTGTCTGCAGTTGAACAGACCCATGCCACACTTAAGACACAGACCACTGCTTTCCCTTCAGGACTTGCTGGCACCTGGCACTGCTTTTTATTTACCTTGTCCAGGACCCAAGTCCCAGGCTGGGAATTTAGTCTCTTCCCATCTCTTCCTCAAAAATTGGTCTGACCTGAAGCTTTGAAACTATTAGAGGAAACACTTCAAGACCACCAGGTAGGTGTGGTGGCTCCTGCCTGGAATCCTAGATACTTGGAGGCTACGAACAGGAGGACTAGACAGAAAAGTTCAAGATATCCTACCTTAACCCATAGCTGGGCACAGTGGCATATGCCTGTCATCTCAAGCTACATGAAAGGCTGAGATTGGGAGGATCATGGTTCCAGGCCAGCCAAGGCAAAAATAAATAAATAAATAATATAAATATCCTCAAAACTTCATCTGTACAGAGGGAAGTGGAATGGGGCAACCTGTTCTTGTGGTTCCAACAACAGAGCACCTAAAGCAGCCAGGACATGGGGAATGGAAAGCCTGCCCTAAAAACAATAAGCAAGGAATAAGGATGGAGGTGTAGCTCAGCAGTATTATGCCAGCTTAGTAAGTATGGGACCCTGAGCTCAAACACAAGCACAGAGGAGGAAGGGGAAGATGTAGGCACAGGCAATAATTTCCTAAGAAGGACTCTAATAGCTCAGGAAATAACTAGCAAGAACTAGCTAGGTACCCGGTGGCTCACACCTGTAATCCTAGCTACTCAGGAGGCTGAGATCTGAGGATCACGGTTCAAAGCCAGCCCAGGCAGGAAAGTCCCTGGGACTCTTATCTCCAACTAACCACCAGAAAACCAGAAGTGGTGCTGTGGCCCAAGTGGTAGAACGCTTGCCTTAAGCTGAAAAGCTCAGGGACTGTGCTCAGGCCCAGAGTTCAAGCCCCACCACCTACAGACCCCCCTTCCCCCAAAAAATCAAGGACTAACAATTGGGATTGCATCAAATTATGAAGCCATAGAGCTGGTTTGTTGTTGTACACCTGTAATCCCAGTACTCAGGAGATTAAGGAAGGATTGGGTAACCTAGTAAGATCCTGCCTCTAGAAAGAGGTAAACCTTCAGAGCAAGCAAGGCCTGCTGACACCTGGTTTGAACAAAGAATAAATCTCTGTTATTTAAAGTCACCAAGCCCATGAGAATTGGCTGTGGCAGGCTAGAAAAGTAGTACCATCCCCATACCGTCTCCCTCTCCTCAGGTGTCATGCCTTGGTTGATTCTCTGTGTCACCTTGACTGGGCCACAGGGTGCCCAGATATGTGGTTTCTGGCCTCCCTGTGAGTTTCTGGATGGCATTGGCATTTAACTTGGTGGGCAGAGTCCAGCCAGGTTGGGCTATGCAGGTGGACGTCATCCAACCCAAGAATAGAGCACAAAGGTGGAGGAAGCTTGATTCTCTCAGCCTGCCAGCTGGAGCTGACACCTTGCTCTTCTCCCCTTGGACTGGGACTGTCACCTCTGGCTCTTCCAAGTCTCAGAGAATCTGAACTCAGGCTGGAATTCACACTCTGCCTTTCCCAGGTCTCCAACTGACAGATGGCAGACTAGATTTCCATAACTCAGAAGCAAATTGCTGACGATAACTCTTACTATATACAGATGCTCCATGCACAGCCTAAGCCCCGACTTCCCATAGGGTTACATCCTAAGTCTCCTGTCAAACATTTTGACAGACTGTAAGTCAAAGATGCCCTTCATCCACCTACCCTCCCAGCCATTGTTGCTTAGCAACACAGCACACCACAGAGGGTCCCGGGGACGTGTAAGCTCACTGTCACCACACAATGTCATGGACATCACTAGCCAGGGGACCAAGCAAGACCTGCTGAAAGTGAACTGTTCTTGTGTTTGTCCCATGGTAGGATATGCCATTGAGAGTTCAGCCATCATAAATCAAGGACTGTCCACTCACCTACAGATCCATCCCTTGCATCACCAAGGAAGATGCCATAGATCTCATCTAAACAACAAACACAACTGCTCCAGCAGGGAGAGGGCCTGCTCTGTTCCCCAGGAGGATGGCTGTGGCGGAGCCAGTTCATGAGGGTAGAGGCAAATGAGAACTTGAGGGCCCCTGGAACAGAGGCCCATGCCATTACTTAAGGCTCCTCCTAGTGGCTCACTCCCTAATATCACCATTCTGGATTCAATGTCAACAGATAAATTGGGGGAAAGAGCATGTGGAGGCCCTGCCTGTGCCTGTCACACTAGCCAGTGGCTCTGAACACTGAGGTCAAGGTGGATCTGCAGACACCAGGAAGGTAGGGCTGGATGGAGGTGACCTAGAGCTACTTGCTCTTTGTATTTGAGGGACAGCTTATAGCCGAAGACCTGTGCTTTTATTATTGGTGTGTGTGTGTGTGTGTGTGTGTGTGTGTGTGTGTGTGTGTGTGTGTGTGTGTGTGTTTGTGTGTGTGTGTGTGATTAGTGCATGCACACACACTGGTTCCAGAAGCTTGAACTCAGGGCCCCACTCAGCTGCTTGGCTTTCTTGCTCAAGGCTGGCACTGTAGCACTTGGAACACACCAGGCCCACAGGCGACCCACCAGGCCACACATGGATGGATCCTTTTCCACTGCAGAGATGGGCCTGCGCAAGAGGCAGAGGCCCGTTTACTCCTTCACCCCAAGACAAGGAATGTCTGTTCTGTTTCTTGCACCAGTCACCTAAGACTTGAGGAACACAAAATTGCCTGTGGGGGCTATAAATCCTTTGATGTTCCTCTCCCATCAACATGTAGTGAGACAAGGCCCCTCCTCTTCTCTCTCTCTCTCTCCTCTCTCTCTCTCTGTCTCTCTGTCTCTCTGTCTCTCTCTCTCTCTCTCTCTCTCTCTCTCTCTCTCTCTCTCTCTCTCTCTCTCTCTCTCTCTCTCTCTCTCTCTCTCTCTCTCTCTGCCTCTCGGTCTCTCACTCTCTTTCTCTCTCTCTTGTTGGTCATGTGGCTTGAACTCAGGGCCTGGGCACTGTCCCTGACCTCTTGCTCAAGGCTACCACTCGGCCATTTTCAGCCACGAGATCCACTTACACTTTTCTGGTGGTTTATTGGAGATAAGATACAAAGGGACTTTCCTGTCCAGTCTGGCTTTGAACTGTGATCTTCAGATCCCAGCCTTCTGAGGATTACAGGTGTGAGCCAACTATACCCAGCTATGTCCCATCCTTTTGAGCCTAGGCTAGCTGCAGCGCCAGGTCTGTGCAGGGCAAAGCCATGCTGCGATGCACTGCTAACTCCAAGTCTCCTCAGAACATGCGTACTGCAGCCCTGTGCTGCCCTGAAGACCACGTGCTGGAAAGAAACACACACACACACACACACACACACACACACACACACACACACACACACACACACACACTGCGTATGACCTGAGCCAGCACAGCATGGCAGATGGCTCCAGCGGTTCCACATGCCTCCACCTCCACCCCCAGCCAGTTCCAGCCCCTTGGGGCCTGAAGCAGGTGGCAGAACTACGTGAAAAAGCACCTCTGGGATCCTGGCCCACACAAGTAAATTGGGGTTACACCACTCAAGTTTGGGGCTGCTCTATGGGAGCAATGATGCTCTCTTTGAGTTCCCTCAGTAATCAAAATTTCAACTTGACCTTCTCAGGGTCACAAGCAAGGCAGGAGTTTGCCTCTGGAAAATTCTAGAACCTTTTATATCATCATGGATCATGGGATCAATGGGACCATGTGACAGAGAGAGAGAGAGAGAGAGAGAGAGAGAGAGAGAGAGAGAGAGAGAGAGAGAGAGAGAGAGAGAGAGAGAGAGAGAGAGAGAGAGAGAGAGAACCAGTTAAACACAAAGAGAATAAAAAGAAGAGCCAGGCACTAGTGGCACATGCCTCTCATACTAGCTGCAACTCAGGAGGCTAAGATCTGAGGATCAAAGTTTGAAGCCAGCCAAGGCAGGAAAGTCCATGAGACTCTTATCTCCAATGAACCAACAAAAAATGGAAGTAAGGGATGTGACTCAAGTGGTAGAATAACAGTAGAATACCAGTGTAAAAGCTAAAAGACAGTGCCCAGGCCCTTAGTTCAAGCTCTAGGACTGACAAGAAGGGGTAAAAGTAAGAGGGAGAAGGAAGGAGAGGAGAGTGGAGGGGAGGGGAGGGGTGGAGGTGAGGAGGGGGAGGGAAGAGAAGGGAAGGGAAGGGAAGGGAAGCTGCAGCTCTGCGGGACAGGGGCAAATGCATCATGCTGACCACAAAGGGCAAGCCCTGGAGGCCAGAGGCAGCCAGAGAACTCTGTGAAGCCTGTCCCAGGAGGGAAGGAGAGGGGAAGGGAGGGAGGGGAAGGGAGGGAGAAAGGAGAGGAGGGGAGAGAAGGGAGAGGAGGAGAGAGGAGAAGAAAGGAAAAGAGAGAGGGGGAGGAAAGAAGGGGAAGAAGGAAGAAAAGGGAAGGGGAGAAAGAAGGGTTATAGGAGAGGAGAAGGGAGGAAAAGTGGGGAAGAGTGTAAAGGGGGAGCAAAAGGGAGAGAAGAAAAGAATGTAGGACAGAAGGACTGAGTGGCATGAAGGGAGCAGATAAGAGGAAGGAGAGGGTGGGGCTGCAATGATGGAGTCAGTGGCCTTAGAAGAAGAGACACAGTTCAGGCATGGTGGCTAGTACCTGTAATCACAGCTGTGTGAGAAGTGTAGGTTTAGAAGATCTCAATCAAGCAAAAGGGTGAAACACTATCGGAAAGAAAATAAGAAAGGAAGGAAGGCAGGAAGGAAGGAAGGAAGGAAGGAAGGAAGGAAGGAAGGAAGGAAGGAAGGAAGGAAGGAAAGAAGGAAGGAGAGAGAGAGAGAGAGAGAGTGGGAGGGAGGGAGGAAGGAAGGGAGGGAGGAAGGAAGGAAGGAAGGAAGAAAGAAAGAAAGAAAGAAAGAAAGAAAGAAAGAAAGAAAGAAAGAAAGAAAGAAAGAAAGAAAGAAAGAAAGAAAGAAAGAAAGAAAGAAAGAAAGAAAGAAAGAAAGAAAGAAAGAAAGAAAGAAAGAAAGAATATCCCCCTCCATCCATCTCCCCCATCACTGAGCCCTTCTTAAAGAAATCTCAGGCCCCAGGGTTGTGAGTTTCATCTGTAATTCCCGCTACTCCGGAGACTGAAATCTGAGGATAGATGTTGGAAGCCAGCTGAGGCAGGAAACGCAAGAGTTTCTTGTGTCCCATTATCTTAACAATAGAGCTCCATCCTTAAGCAGAAAAAACAGAGTTACAGGCCCTGAGTTCAAGCACCAGTATATACAAAAAAAAAAAATAAATGTGGTCTAGGCTAGCGAAAATCACAATCCTATCTCAAAAATAACTATAGCAAAAGTCAGTATACACTGTGGAAATTGAACTGTGTAACTTGCAGGCAGGCTGGGAGGGAGAAACTGAGGGAAAGCAAAGAAAGGATTGAAATGTATTCATTGCCTGACTTATGAAATAGTAACTTCTTTGTATAACACCTTAATAACTGAAAAAAATAACCACAAGCTGGGCACTGGTGCCTCATGCCTGTAATCCTAGCTACTCAGGAGGCTGAGATCTGTTGATCATGGTTCAAAGCCAGCCTGGGCAGGAAAGTTTGTGAGGCTCCTATCTCCAATTGACCACCAGAAACCCAAAGTGGCATTGTGGTCAAGTGGTAGAGCACTTGCCTTGAGCTGAAGATCTGAGGGACAGCACCCAGGCCCAGAGTTCAAACCTCACGAAGACCATCCCCCCCCCCAAAACAAAAAGGGTTTCCTAGGGGCAGGGAATGTAGCTCAGTGGTAAAGTGCTTGCCTAGCATGCATGGGGCCCTAGGTTCGATTCCTTGGTACCACATAAGATTAATGAAGAAAAAGAATCATTAAAAAATGTTTTTCCTAGAGTTACAAGGATTTTCTCTTATGTTTCTCTCTGGATATATGTATTTGATCCTAGGGCTTGAACTGGGCCTGAGTGCTGTCCCTGAGCTCCTTTTCTGCAAGGCTAACACTCTACACTTGAGCCACAGTGCCATCTCCAGCATTTACTGTGATAAATTGGAGGTAAGAGTCTTATCTCCAAAGTCCAGCTTGGCTTTGAACTGCAATCCTCAGCTCTCAGCCTCCTGAGTGGCTAGGATTACGGGAGTGAGCTACCAGCACCCGGTTATATTTTATTTTTAGTTTGCCTTTAATTCTGTGATCCATTTTAAGATCACTGGTCCAATTATGTAAGCTTGGTTACTGTTGTTGTTGATGATGATTAAGCAGATGTTTCAATGAAGTGTTTATCTTCTCTTCTGAATTTCCTCTGTCCCTACAGCCACACAGCTGTGCATTTATTTCTAATTTACTAACTTCTAATGCATGAACAGCAGGATAAAGATTTACCTGCTAAGAAGAAAGGAAGGAGAATTTAGATACAGAAAATTGTTGAATTTTTTAAACAAATATTCCTTGGGTGCCAGTGTCCAAAAAGAAATATAGTCATTACCTGACTTACATAACTGTGACCCCTCTGTACATCACCTTTATAATAATAGAACAATTTGTAGGCACCATGACTCATACCTGTAATCCTAGCTATTCAGGAGGCTAAGATCTCAGGATTGCAGTTCGAAGCTAGCCTGGGCAGGAAAGTCTGTGAGACCCTTATCTCTGATAAACTACTCAAAAAAAGCTAGAAGTGGAAGTGGCACTGTGGCTCAAGTGGTAGAGGTCTAGCTTTGAGCTCGAGCTGAGCAATAGTGCCCAGGCCCAGAATTCAAGCCCCACAACCAATAACAACAGCAACAAAAAATCCAATTGTAGACTCCTTATGGGCCTGAGACGGTGGCTCAGTGATAGAGTGTTTTGCCTTGCATGCTTGAGGCCCTGGGTTCAATTCTTCAGCACCAAATAAGCAGAAAAAGCTGAAAGGGTTCTATGGCTCAAGTGGTAGAGTGCCACCCTTGAGCTGAAGAGCTCAAGGGACAGTGCCCAGACCCAGAGTTCAGGCCCTAAAACTGACCAAAAAAAAAAAAAGCCAGAAGTGGCACAGTGGCTCAAGTGGTAGAATGCTCACCTTGAACAAAAGACACCTGGAGGCGACAGCACCCAGGGCTTGTCTCCAAGCCTGTGGGCAGACAAAAAAAAAGCAAAAGAGTAAAAAAGAATAATTTTTAAAATCCACGTATTTCAATCATGCTGCTATTGTGGTCATGGGACAGAGATAGGACATTTATCAAGAAATGCCCTCCAAACAAGTCCATGGAGAATTATTGAAAAAACTTGGCCAGATGCTGGTGGCTCACACCTGTAATCCTAACTACTCAGGAGGTTGAGATCTGAGGATCACACGTCAAAGACAGCTTAGGCAGAAAAACCCTGAAAGACACTTATCCACAATTAATCAGCAAACTACTGGAAGCAGAGCTGTGGATCAAGTGGTAGAGCAACAGCCTTGAGCAAAAAGGCTCAGTAAGACCACAAGGCCCCAAGTTAAAGGAGATGGAGGGAAAGAAGAAAGGAAGAAAGGTAGGAAGGAAGGAAGGAAGGAAGGAAGAAAGGAAGGAAGGAAGGAAGGAAAGAATGAAGGAAGGCAGGCTTATCAAATGTCTTCCTGAACAGAGAGCCAGGCAAGGTGGTGTGTGTCTGTAATCCCAGCAATCAGAAGGCAGGGGCAAGAGAATTATAAGTTCCAGGCCACCTGGAATGCCATAGCAAAACTTGTTTCAAAGAACAGGAGAGGAAGCCAAGTCCTGGTGGCTCCCATCTATAATCCTTGCTACTCAGGAGACTGAGATCTGAGGATCACAGTTCAAAGCCAGCCAAGGAACAAAAGTCTGTGACACTCATTTCCAATTAACCAAAAAGCCAAAATGGAGCTCAAGTTGTAAAGTAACAGCCTTGAGTGAAAAAACTCAGGGACAGCACCCACTCTCTGTTCAAGCCCCAGGACTGGCATGAGTGTGCGCATGCATGCACACATGCATGCATACACACACACACACCACCACCACCACCACCATGACTACTACCATCCAAGCTCCTCGCCAGGCAGACAATTCAGACAGCAAAATGAAGCGGCCATCACTATTGCTTTCTCTGAAATCCACATTGCTAAGTGGCTGGCTGTATTTTCCAAAGATGGCTAAAAGAATAGTTTCACCTATATACTTTTCCTTAGTTTGTTTTGATTTTGAAACAGTGTCTCACTATATAGCCCAGACTGGCCTGGAACTTCTGTTTCTCCTGATTGCCAGCACATACCACCATACTTGGCTTTGAATATTTTTTAACCAAGACCCATATTAAGAAATGGTTAGGCCAGGCACACACCTGTAATCTTAGCTACTCAAGAGGGTGAGATCTGAGGATCATGATTCAAAACCACCCCAGGCAAGGAAAGTCCAAGAGACTCTTATCTCCAATTAATCAGCAAAAAGCCAGAAGTGGCACTGTGGCCCAAATGGTAGAGAATTTGCCTTGAGCTGAAGAGCTCAGGGACAGAGTCCAGGCCCAGAGTTCAAGCCCCATGACCACCACCAACAAAAACACATTTAAGCTAGGCAATGGTGGCTCCCACCACCTATAATCCTAGTTACTCAGAAAACTAAGGATCTGAGGATTGGGGTTGGAAACCAGCCCAGGCATGAAAATCTATGAGACTCTTATCTCCAATTAACCACTAGAAAACTGGAAGTGGAGCTGTGGCTGACAAAAAAGAAAGAAAAAGAAAGATGGATGTTTAGGCCAGGTGCTGCTGGCTCACACCTGTAAATCCTAGCTACTTAGGAAGCTGAGGTCTGAGGATCATGGTTCAAAACCAGCCCTGGCAGACAAATCTGAGATTCTTCTTTCTTTCTTTCTTTCTTTCTTTCTTTCTTTCTTTCTTTCTTTCTTTCTTTCTTTCTTTCTTTCTTTCTTTCTTTCTTTCTTTCTTTCTTTCTGCTGGTCAGGGGTCTTTCTTTCGTGTATGTGTGTGCATGTGTGTGTGTGCTGGTAATAGGACTTGAACTCAGAGAATGAGCTTTTGCTTGAATTTTCTGCTCAAGGCTGGTATAGCACAACTCAAGCCAGAGCTGTACTTCTGGCTTTTTGGTGATTAATTGGAGATAAATGTCTCAAGGCCTTTTCTTCCCTGGCTAGCTTGGAACTACGAGTCTTACTTCTTACCCTCCTGAGTAGCTCAGAAAACAGGCATGAGCCACAGGCACCCAACTAGCTCCATGATATATTTATCTATTTGGACAGTTTATGATGTTTCCAGGTTGGTTTTTGTTATTTTATTTTTTTGCCTTTTAAAAGAATCTGAAAGAGCACAGTTGTAGCTCAGTAATGAAAGCACATGTGATTCTTTCTACAGGGTGATTTCTTAGTGGTAGAATTTCTAGGCTAAAGGAGCAAATGCTTTTCTTTTTTTTTTGGGGGGGGGGCGTCCAGTCGTGGGCCTGAACTCTGGGCCTGGGCGCTGTCCCTCAGCTCTTCAGCTCAAGGCTAGCACTCTACCATTTGAGCCACAGTGCCACTTCCGGCTTTTTTCTTTTTGCTTATGTGGTGCTGAGGAATCGAAACGAGGGCCTCATGCATGCAAGGCAAGCGCTCTACCACTGAGCCACCTTCCCAGCCCCAGCAAATGCTTTTCTTAAACAAACAAACAAACTTATTTTCTGCCAGGCACCACTATAATCCTAGCTACTCAGGAGGCTGAGATCTGAGGATCACAGTTTGAAGCCAGCCAAAGCAAAAATGTCCGTGACTCTTGTCTCCAATTAACCACCAGAAAACCCGGAGTGGTGCTGTGGCTCAAGTGGTAGAGTGCTAGCCTTGAACTGAAGAGCTGAGGGACAGCACCCAGGCCCAGAGTTCAAGCCCCATGTCTGACAAAAAAATTAATAATTCTATACTCTTCAGAAACACACACATATACATATAACCTTACAATTTCAAAAGGGTGTTCTCATACTGTCAGTCACTAGTTCGTTCAATGCTCATGACTCCTCCAGAGGGAGGAGACCATTATGAATTGCAACTTTTCAGAGAAAGCAAAGAGGTTTCATTAAGTGAAGCCATTCGCTTAGTGTGACACACACAACCAGCCAGTGGCTGAACCTGCCTGCCCTTCATGTCACCTGTTCCACACCCCTCCATTCCACCACCTCATGTCCACTCCTCACTTCATAACATTCCTGTGATAGAGACCTTCTAGACCCTTCTAGATCCACAATGGATGGCTGACCTTGCCACCACCATGAATGAAGCAAGAACGGTTTCTGTAAGAGCAAGTGGATCTTGGCCAATTTAGTTTTGTAGGATGATGTTCAGGGGCTCCATTCAGCAAGAAGTAGATAATTTCTGGGGCACAGATGGTTCTAGCACTGCTTTCAAGGAGCCCAGAGAGATCCCTTTGGGCAATAGATACTTGTCAGTTCACTAGTATAAATTAAAAATTCCACCATAAGATTTATTTACTTATTTATTTATTTTTCCCCAAAGACAATCATTGTGATTCTGGTTAAAATGCAAACCTGCAAAAAAAGTCAGAGTCTGAACACTTGCTTACATGCCTCGATCTCCTAGCTGTCTTGGTTTCCTGACTGTCAATGCTACAGCATTGCAGTGCAGGTGTAGCCCTCAGCAAGGTGCTCACGACAGTCCCTAAGTGCTAAGTAAAACCAGGTCTTCTGGGTGCTGCTTGGTTTTGGTAGCTGCTGGGGAAAGGAGCTGCAGAGGGTCAGGACCGAAGAAATAGCAGTGCACCTGGGAGGAGCAGCTCATGGGCAGAGGAGGCCCTGGCCATGTGAGAAGGGATGTGGCCCTGGTGGGAGGTGGGGGCTGGTAGAGAGGATAGATGGATGGTTGAGAATTCCAAGTACTCTTGTCCTGTTGTCTGGGAAACCCATAAAGGTGACAGACCAAGGCTGCTTTCCTCTTTCCTTCCCATCTCAGCAGGTGGGGCCCACCCTGGGTGGCTGGGGAAGAGGGGGAGGAGGAGGAGGAGAAAGGCAATCAGGTTCTGGCTAAGGGTGGGTTCACACTCTCCAGGGAACTATAACATTGGCTCTAGAACAGTCTGGTTCAGAATTTGGAGCAATGTGGCCAGACGGGGCGCATGGCTGTGTATGATGGCAGGCGTGGGTGTTTTATGGCTGTGGTGATGCAGGTTTGCCGGTTTATATGACTTGCCTTTTAATGTTCTGCATCTCAGGCATTGTTTTTGCAGTGCTCTCTCTCTCTCTCTCTCTCTCTCTCTCTCTCTCTCTCTCTCTCTCTCTCTCTCTCTCTCTCTCTCTCTCTCCTGCTCCTGTCATCTTTCCTTTGTTTCTGATCTTTTGCAGAGACATCACATAGAAGGGCAGAAGCAATGCAGTTCCTATGGCGTGCACCACACGTCTGTACACACAGGTGACCATTGTGGCCCACTTCATCCTGCAGCTCAAGGATATCCACACACATAGGACCAAGGATCAGGCTTTGTTAAAGCAGGAAGCAGGCAACTTGCAACTCAGACTTTGCCCTTCACCCTTCTCTCCACCAAAGATCTATTAAATGTGCAGACACAGAAATATGCTTATGCTGGCAATGAGGCTTGAACTCTGGACCTCATGCTCTTGCTTAGCATGTTTTGCTCCAGACTAGTGCTTTACACACCATTCGACTGACCTCTCCAATTTTGACCTTTTTCTGGTTAATTGGAGAGAAATTTTCCATGGATTTGTCTGCCCTGGCTGGTTTTCAACCTTGATCCTCAGATCTCAGCCTCTTGAGTGGCTAGGATTAGAGACATGAGCTATTAGCACTAATGTGAGAAAAAGTCTTTTCTATCAAAGGAGTTTTCTTCATTTTTGTTAATATTGAGAGATTTTCTTTTCTTTTTCCATTTTGTCCACTATGGGTCTTTAACTCTGAGCCTGGGAACTGTCTCTGAGCTCTTCAGCTCAAGGTGAGAGCTCTACCAATTGGGCCACAGTGCTTCTGGTTTTCTAGTGGTTTATTGGAGATAAAGAGTCTCATGGACTTTACTGCCCAGGCTGGCTTTGAACTGTGATCCTCAGATCTCAGCCTCCTGAGTAGCTAGGATTACAGGTGTGAGCCACCGGTGCCTGGTGAGAATTGTTTTTCTGAAGGGTTCCTGCTTTGGCCAGGTGGCTTGGCCCTCGTTAAGTACACTTTACTTACAAACTTCCTTTTCCTGAGCACCTGAGAAGCTCTTTGAATATTAATTACATCTACATCCCTTTCCACATTGTGAGCCTGAGCTCAGCCAATGGGAGCAGAGGGGTGGTGCCTGCTGGATCATGGATAGAAAGGGAACAGCCAGCCTGCCTGCTCTGTGTAGTTGCTTGCCAGCTTTTTGACTGATGGTGCATTCTTCTGTAGAAATAAACTTAGTCTTGATGAGTTCCGTTTGAGATACCCAGGAACTGAAAATCCACTTTACTGTACAAGTCCTTAACCTACACAACCTGGAAGTCTGCATGCATACAGAAGAGGTAGGGCTTGCTGCCTGTCCTGAGCACACCAAGGTTGCTCTATAATTGACCATAATGCACTTGTACTGAGACAGGAGACAGCATGGGCTAGACTAGAATCTCCATCAGCTCTGTGACCTTGTCTCTATCTCCTGGCTGTTCATTTGCCCATTCAAACAATGGAGTTCCTGCTTAGCAATCTCTATGTTCTTCTCCAGTCCCGTTGGCCTTGTCCTCTTGCTTTTCCCAGGCTCCTTCTTCTCTACTATATATTTAAGACATTTTTTTTTAAATTGTATTTTATTTTATTTGAGAACATACTGTACAGAGGGGTTACAATTACATGGGCAGGATAATGCATACATTTCTTACCAAGCATTGCAGCCTCCTCCTTTGTTTACCCTTCACTTCCCTTCCCCGCCTCCCCCCTCCCCCCACCCAATTTTACCCCCCTCCCCCCACCCAATCATACCCCCCTCCCCCCCCACACCGAAATTGTAAAGCTGGTTTTGACATGACATTTTGTACTTCTCATTGTTGCAACAGGTCCCCCTGAATCCTTAAACGACTTGTTTGTCCCCATCTCCTCCACATGTTATACTGACCTCAAATATAGTGAAAGCGGGGGTTACACTGTGGGGGAGGGACATACAAAGCAACAAAGAAATAATCTTATAAATGCATTAGAAACACATGCATGAAAGAAACAAAAACATTAAAATACATATTTAAGGGTTCATTTTCCTAACATCACAATATCTGGCCTTTTCCGCTTGACTCATACCTATACTAGATATTGCAAATAAGGGAAACCATGGGACCTATGCTTCTTTGGGCCTGGCTTACTTCACTTAATATAGTTTTTTCCAAACCTTTCCATTTCCTAACAAATTATTTAAGACATTTTTAAAATTTGTTTATTCCTGGTGCCAGTTATGGGACTTGAACTCAGGACCTGGGCACTGTCGTTTATCTTTTACTCACAAGGCTGGTGCTCTACCACTTGAGCCACAGCCTCACTTTTGGCCTTTTGTTACTCATTAATTGGAGATAAGAATTGCACAATCTTTTCTGTCCAGACTGGCTTTGGATAGCAAGCCTCAGGTCTCAGCCTCTTGAGTAGCTAGGATTACAGATATGAGGTATTAGTGCCCAACAACCAATTATATCTCTAAATGAAGTGAAACATACATAAAATATTAATTTCAATGTTGGACAATAAAGTGCTATAATGAATCCTCCATCTTAGACTGTCTCTTTGTCAATCATATAACTTTCTACTCTGTCAAGTCCCTTAATAATGGCAGCCCTTATGGCCAAATGGTTCCTAACAGGTGACAGCCCCCTCCCCACACACCAGGGAGGGACTCGAGGGAGACACATATTTTGTAAGACAGACATTCAGACAATGGCACTCAATCATCCCCCTAAATTCATGTCTTTTCTACTTTCAAAACACATTAACTCACCTGGCACCAGTGGCTCACACTTGTAATCTTAGCTGTTCAGAATGAGATCTGAGGTTCGTGGTTCAAAGCCAGCCCAGACAGGAAAGTCCATGAGACTCTTATCTCCAATTAACCACCAGAAAACCAAAAGTGGTGCTGTGGCTCAAGTGATAAAGTGCTTGCCTTGAGCTGAAGAGCTGAGGGACAGTGCCTGGACCTAGAGTTCATGTGCCATGACCACCAAAAACCCCCAAGAAAACAAAATAGACACATTAACTTCATCGTAGTATTCCCCATCCCTCCATCCACAAAAAAGTAAACTTTGTCATTTATTCCAGCATCAACTTTAAAGTCTAAAATCCCCAGTATGACCAAAGTCACATACAGACAGCTTTAAATAATGCTTCCTTCTGAGTTTGTACACCAGTGGAATCCAATGTATAGTTCTAAAACACAATGGCGAATTGGCATAGAATGGACATCCCCATTTCTAGAGGGCTACATAGAACAGAAGAAAGGAATAGCCATTAAGTCTCCCAAATCCAACAGAGTAAGCAACATTAAATCTCAAGGATGGAGATGTGTCATCTTAATGAAATTCCATTTCATGGACACTTAAGGCCTCAGGAAGACTTTCCTAGGTGATGCTCAAGTTTCTGCTCATGTCATGCCTATGACTTCTTTAGGTTGAGGCTGTACATTGTGGCTTTGTGCTTGTGTGTGTGTGTGTGTGTGTGTGTGTGTGTGTGTGTGTGTGTGTGTGTGTGTGTATAGCCTGGTCTTCCATCAGTCCTCTCAATATTGTCGTAGCAGAGATCTTGATAAGACTCCAGTGTCACAGCCTGCTCTCTATAGCAGTTCTATGATAAAGTGCTTGCCTTCAGCTGAAGAGCTAAGGGACAGTGTCTGGACCTAGAGTTCAAGCCCCATGACCACAAAAAACCCCCAAGAAAACAAAATAGACACATTAACTTCATCCTAGTATTCCCCATCCCTGCACCCACAAAAAAGTCAACTTTGCCACTTATTCCAGCATCAACTTTGTCTAAAATCCCCATTGTGACCTAAGTCACATACAGACCAGTTTTAAATCATGCTTCCTTTTGAGGCTGTATGCCAGCAGAACCCAATGTATAGTTATAAAATACAATGGCAGACTGGCATAGAATGCACATCCTCAGGCTGGGAAGGTGGTTCAGTGGTAGAGAGCTTGCCTTGCATGCCTGAGGCCCTGGGTTTGATTCCTTAGGACTACAAAAGCAAAAAGAAAAAAGCCAGAAGTGGCACTGTGGCTCAAGTGGTAGAGCACTAGCCTTGAGCTGAAGAGCTGAGGGACAGCACCCAGGCCCAGAGTTCAGGCCCCATAAATGGACCCCCCCCAAAAAATAATGCACATCCTCATTTCTAGAGGGTTACATAGAACAGAAGAAAGGAATAGCCATTAAGTCTCCAAAATCCAACAGAGTAAGCAACATTAAATCTCAAGGCTGGAGATGGGTCATCTTTATGAGATTCCATTTCGTGGACACTCAAGGCCTCAGGAAGACTTTCCTAGGTGATGCTCAAGGTTTCGCTCATGCTGAAATTTCATGCCTATGACTTGTTTAGGCTGAGGCTGTACATTGTAGCTCTGTGCTTGTGTGTGTGTGTGTGTGTGTGTGTGTGTGTGTGTGTGTGTGTGTGTGTGTGTGTGTGTGTGTAGCCAGGTCTTGTCTTCCATCAGTCCTTTCAATATTGTCGTAGCAGAGATCTTGATAAGACTCCAGTGTCACAGCCTGCTCTCTATAGCAGCTCTGTCCCTGAAGTAGGACCCTGCCTGGTCATCAAGGCTTTTGCAAGCATCCTTTGAAATCTGGCAGGAGGAAGCCATGCCTCCATAACTCCCACCTTCAAATTGCCTGTGGAATTCACTGTATGTGGACACTATACAAACAAGGCTTGCATTGTGCTGGCCTGAGGCAAATCTTGGCCCTTGGAGCCACAGCTGGGGGTGTGGCAGAGGAGTGCTGTGGTAGAATGTAGGGATCAGACACAAGAACACCTCTGGGCAAGGAGCCCCGTAGGTCCCACAGGTACTCTGGGCCTGTGAGGGGATGGGTAACCCTAGAAATCTCAGACATGCCTTCTAGAAGCTTCTTTCTAGCCTTTGCTAATCTCCATATGATTACTTGTTCACAACTTTGCTTTTCTGTCCTCAGCACACTTTGTGTATGTGTGTGTATGTGTTTGTGTGTACGTGCACACTTACTTGTATGCATGCATGTGTGCATCCTGGTCTTGGGGTTTGAACTCAAGACTTTGTGCTCTCCCTTAGCTATTTTGCTCAAGGCTGGTGCACTGGAGCCACACCTCCATTTTTGGCTCTTTGCATGGGTACTAGGACTTGAACTGAGGACTTTGAACTCTTGCTTAGCTTTTATGCTCAGGGCTGGTGCTCTAACACTTGGGCCACATCTCCACTTCTGGCTTTGCTTTTTGGCTTATTAGATGAAGATAAGAGTCTCATAGATTTGTATATAACCAGCCTTGCTTTGAATCGTGATCCTCAGATCTCAGCCTCCCTGAGTAGCTAGGATTACAGGTATGAGCCACTAGTGCTCAGCTTGAACATTCTTTTTTGACTCTTTACATAGACCGTCTCAGAACTTTCCAGATCTTTCCATGCTCATTCCCTCCTGAGTGTAAATACTGGGCTTCAGATCATTTGATAATTCCTCTTTTCTTGCATTTTACAAGAAGCTATTCAGAGAAGCCACATAGATTCATGAACCTTTGCTGCCTGGAGAGATTTCTCCTGCCTGATTCCAGAGCATCACCCCACACATTCTGCCTTCTATAGCTTCTGAGGAGAGGGACAGAATTCACCCAGCATCTTTGCAAGGTCACAGCAAGGCTGGCCTTTCCTCTTGTTTCTTTCTCACACTTTGCTCAGCACGTCTAACTGAGGGTCCATTTCAGCTGATTCTAAGTCCTGACTGCAACTGCTGAGAACACAGTTGTTTTCCCTCCCTACCACTTTATTCTCACAGAACCCATTGCCTAATGCTTCCTTTACAAAAAAGCAAGACTCCTCATGGCATTCATCTCCAAACCCTTCTAGCTTGGGCCCTGTATCCAGCTCCAAACCCACTTCCACATTGTTAGATATTTAGGAGAGCCACCACAGTGTACCCCATGGCTCTGGGCTCCATCTTTTGTTGTTTTAGTCCATTGTTATGACTATAACAAAATACCAGAGGCTATTAACAAGAGAAACTTGTGTTTTATTGCCTTGAAAATGGAGACAAGTTCATGGCCCAGCTGTCAGAGGCTCAATTGTCAGATGATGCTACACTTGGCTTCCAACATGGTGCTTGGAACACAGCATCTTTGGATGGGGACAGACACATGCTGAACATGGACACCAACGGTCAGACTCCCCTTAGATTCCTTTCTGCTAGCATTAATCTCTCCACAAGGTCAGAGCCTTCCTGGCCTAAACACCTTCCCAAGTCACCACCTTCTAACACTGAGAGAATGGGGATTAATTGTTCAGCATGTGAACTCGTGTGTGTGTGTGTGTGTGTGTGTGTGTGTGTGTGTGTGTGTGTGTGTATGTGTGTGTGTGTATGTGTGTGCACTCAGATCACAGTGATCTCACTTTCTGCATCTCTGATATAAAACATTCTGAGTGCTAAACAAGTATATTCAGGACTTCCATGTGAAATCATATGAGCACCAGGAAACATGCCAGGAACTTTAGATAGAGGGAGAAGGGATGATGGTTAGGATTTTTTTTTTTTTGCCAGTCATGGGGCCTGAACTCTGGGCTTGGGCGTTGTCCTTGTACTTTTCAACTCAAGGCTAGTGCTCTACCACTTGAGCCACAGCACCACTTCCTGTTTTTCTAGTAGTTTTTTGGAGACAAGACTCTCACAGACTTTCCAGCCTGGGCTTGTTTTGAATCGTGATCCTCAGATCTCAGCCTCCTGAGTATCTAGGGTTACAGAAGTGAGCCACCAGCGCCCGCCTTTTCTAGGATTTTTATCCCTTTTTGCTGAATAGAATTAAACACACTGTGAACAAAAGTGTCAGTTTGTCCTCTGTATCTTGGTATTATTTCCAGGCCACCATTGTGATTTCTGAGAACTGGGATAAAAAGATTCATGAAGCCAGCTTTCCAAATATATAGCTTGGAGCTATATTTGGTGATGTCCATTCAAACAGCATAAGCTCGTTTATGAATTCTAATTTGTATTTCACTCAGGAATCACATAGAATTAGACACCAGACTAAGGTGAGCTATATGGAAATGAAATGGACAGAACTCGAGACTTCAAAATTCTGTTGGTCAGCCAGGCCCTGGGGGCTTATGCTTGTAATCCTAGCTACTGAGGGGGCTGAGATCTGAGGATTGCAGTTCAAAGCCAGCCCTGGTAAGAAAGTCGATGAGACTCATGAACCACCACAAAACTGGAAGTGGTGCTGTGGCACAAAGTGGTAGAGCACTAGCCTTGAGCAAAAAGAGCTCAGAGACAGCATCTAGTCCCTGAGTTCAAGCTCCACAATAGACCAAAAAGAAAAGAAAAAAAAAACAAGACCAAGGATACTAGCCAGGCCCTGAGTTCAAGCCCCAGGACAAGCACAAAATAATAATAAAAATAGATGCAATCATGGTTCTAATGTCTGAATTAGCTCTTACTTGTTTGAATTCTCTTTATGAAGGGATTGAGCTACTAGGGGATACTGTGAGGAGGTGAGGAGTACAGAAGTCAGGCCATTCTCAACGTTTTTGTGTGACCCAACACTCAGTTCCATAACCTTGATGGCTGAGTTGTGGGGTGAGTTTTATAGTCCTTGCCTTCCCTCTCAGGGGTGCAAAGCATTCATTGAGTTCTTCAGGTAATGATGGTAGTGTGCATGCTCTTAGGAGGTCTCCTCATCTCTATCATCATGTGAATTCGAAATGGGGTTTACACAGCCATGCAAAACCACCTCCACCAGCACATTGACCCTATGGGAAGGTAAATATATGGGCATACTAACACTCAGGCTGAGTCTGAAGCAGTGAGACAGATGGCTTGCACCATGAACAGCTCCTCTAGGGTGGAAACCTGCAAGCTGGATTTCTATCTCTATCAACAAAATACTTGACGTCCTACAGGGTCTTCTCATGACAGACAGGGTTGCACCTGGCACCTGTAGGATCACAGATCAGCTCCACAACACTGATTTATGGTTTATAGTGGGTCTAGTAAAAAAAAGAAAAAAAGGAGACAAAGCATTCTCCTCCCTTTCTTCCTTTCTTCCATTTCTCCCTTCCCCTTTCATCGCTCCCTCCCTTCCTCTTTCTTCCTTCCTTTCCTCCCTCCCTCCCTTCCTAGCTTTTCTCCCTTCCCTTCCCTCCCTTCTGCTATCCCTCCTTCATTCTTTCCTTCCTTCTTTGTTTTTCCTCTTCCTCCTCCTCCTTCCTCTTCCTGTTTCCTTTCTCTTTTTCCTTATTTCTCCTTCCTCCTTCTTCCTTCTCCTCCTCCTTCTTTCTCCTCCTCCCACCTTTCTCTCCTTCCTCTTCTCTCTTACTCCCTGCTCCTTCTTCCCCTCTTTTGTCTTCTCCTCCTCCTCTTCCTCCTCATTTTCTTCTCCTTCTCTTGTTCTTCCTCGTCATCTTTCTTTCTGTGTGCCAGTCTCAAGGCTTGAACTCAAAACCTGGGCCTTGTCCCTTCATTTTTTTTAACTCAAGGCTAGTGCTTGCCACAGCTCCCCTTCTTGTCTTTTGGGTTGTTAATCTGTGATAAGTGAGTCTCACAAACTTTCTTGCCAGAACTAGCTTGGAACCATGATCCTCAGGTCTCAGTCTCCTGAGTAGCTAGGATTACAGGTGTGAGCCACCAGTGCCTAATTCTCACATTAACTTTTAGCCCACTTAAAAAAAATTGAATAAAGAATTTGGAATTCTCTCACATCTATTTTCCCCCTCTGTTTTCTCCCAACAGTGGCAGCTATGTGCTGCCTTAAATCAACGCCTTGTTACAGAGTCCTGGGAGAGAAGATGAGGCAACCTCCTGCCTGCTTCTATGCCTCTGGTCTCCATGCACCTTCCAGTCATAAGCTGAGCATGATTGCCAGACTCCAGTTTCTACAGCTCCCTCCCATCCTTCCTCCAAAGTATTCAATAACTCCCTATTGCCAGAATGAAGAGTGAACTGCAAAGGAAGTGCATGCCAGGTTCCAATGTCTATCTCTAATTTTCAATTTTTCATCTATCTATTTATCTATCTATCTATCTATCTATCTATCTATCTATCTATCTATCTATCTATCTATCTATCTATCTATCTATCTATCTATCTATCTATCTATCTATCTATCTATCTATCTATCTATCTATCTATCTATCTATTATTGGTTCTGGTATGAGGACTTGAACTCACGCCCTAGACACTGACTCTGAGCTTTTTCCCTCAAGACTTGCATTCTACCACTTGAACCACAGTTCCACTTCTGGCTCTTTTGGTGGTTCAATGGAGATAAGAATCTCACAGACTTTCCTGCCTGGTCTGGTTTTGAACCAGGATCCTCAGACCTCATCTTCCTGAGTATCTAGGATGACAGACATAAGCCACGGTTCCCAGTAGATAGTATTCATTTCCATTCTTACCTATAAATAGATTTATTGACTGTAAGATGGGACATAGAGCATTGTCTTCAGAGTAATGGCTTTGCCAAGATCTAGGAAATGATGGAAGCATGGCCTCTGCTAGCCAGCCTCTAAAGAAAGCCCTTCTTCTGGCTTGCTCACACTAGAGATGAGAGTAGAGGAGCTCGGAATGCTGCTCCAGGAAGGACGCCATCATGTTCTTCTGTGAGGGGAGAGATGTGGCCCTCCATTGGGCTGTGTCTTCATGGGAGGAGAAGATTGTCTGGCCCAAAGCCCAGGTAAACATCTACTTCTCCCACCATGCATCATTCTTGACTGACAGCAGCTTTTATGAGTGAATAGCTAGGCGTGGTGATAGTCATGGGAAAGCCTGGGAGAGCAAGTGAGGGCCTTTGGCCTTGTGTAGTCTAACCCCCATCCCCTTCTGATGGGGAAACTGAGCTCCTGAGAGGTGCCTCTGTTCTCTCATCTTCTCTTTTCTTAATCTGAGGCACTGAGGGGTTGAGATCACCTTGAAAAAGCAGAGGGCTGTGTTGATCTGCTCAGCCAGGGGCAGAGAACATTCCAGATATACTCCTAAATCCAAGGAGAGCAGAGGCAGAGAAGAGAATAGGAGAGGAGAGAATAGACATGCCTCTGTTTCAGAGAAATAGAATGCAATCCCAGAGCAGAGACAAGAACAGGAGAGACTTCAGAACCTATGTGGAAACTTCCTCGCTTGCTTGCTTGCTTCCTTGCTTTCCTTCCTTCCTTCCTTCCTTCCTCCCTCCCACCCTCCCTCCCTCCCTCCCTTCCGTTCCCTACCTTTCCCTTCCTTTCTGTTCCTTTCACTCCCTTCCTTCCTTCCTTCAATCTTTCTTTCTTTCTTTCTTTCTTTCTTTCTTTCTTTCTTTCTTTCTTTCTTTCTTTCTTTCTTTCTTTCTTTCTTTCTTTCTTTCTTTCTTTCTTTCTTTCTTTCTTTCTTTCTTTCTTTCTTTCTTTCTTTCTTTCTTTCTTTCTTTCTTTCTTTCTTTCTCTTTTCTCTTTCTTCTTTTTTTTTTGGGTCAGTGATGGGGCTTGAACTCAAGGCCCAGGCTCTGTCTCTAAACTCTTTTGTTCAAGGCTAATTAGCACTCTACCACTTAGAGCCACAGCACCACTCTGGTTTTTTGCTGGTTCATTGAAGATAAGAGTCTCAAGGACTTTCCTTCCCTGGCTGGTTCTAAACCACAATTCTCATATCTCAGCCTCCTGAGTAGCTAGGATTACAGGTGTGAGCTGCCAGCGTCCAGCTTAGAATTTCTTACTATAAGAACAGAGTCAGTGGCTGGGAAGGTGGCTCAGTGGTAGAGCGCTTGCCTTGCATGCATGAAGCCCTGGGTTCAATTCCTCAGCACCACATAAGCAAAAAGAAAAAAGATGGAAGTGGCGCTGTGGCTCAAGTGGTAGAGCGCTAACCTTGAGCTGAAGAGCTGAGGGACAGCACAAAGGCCCAGAGTTCAGGCCCCACAGCCAGACCCACCCCAAAAAAAAGAGAAAAAAGAAAAGAACAGAGTCAGGGGCTGGGAAGGTGGCTCAGTGGTAGAGTGCTTGCCTTGCATGCATGAGGCCCTGGGTTCAATTCCTCAGTGCCACATAAGCAAAAAGAAAAAAGCTGGAAGTGGCACTGTGGCTCAAGTGTTAGTGTTAGCCTTGAGCTGAGGGACAGCATCCAGCCCAGAGTTCAGGACCCACAAGCGGACCCCCACACACAAAAAAGAAAAACAGAGTCAAGCACCAGTAGCTCACACCTGTAATCCTAGCTGTTCAGGAGACTGAGATTTGATGATCATAGTTTGAAAACATCCCAGGCAGGAAAGTCCATGAGACTCTTTTCTCTAATGAATCAGAAGAAAACTGGTTGTGGAGATTTAGCTCAAATGTTAGCATGCCAACTTTGAACAACAACAACATAGAACTCCTCAGATACAGTGCTCAAGTTTCAAGTTCAAGCCCCAATAGTTGCACACACAAATGAAAAAAAAAAGAATATATTAAGAAGCAGTGATTGCTTTCTACCGAAAACCTGAAAAGGATGAAGAGGTGAACCTGTTAGGAATCTGTGTACCAGAGCTGGAAGTGTGGCTCTAGTGATACAGTACCTGCCTGTCAAATGTAAGACCCTGAGTTCAAATCTCAGTTCTGCCAAAAAAAAAAAAAAATCTAAGCATTTCTATGGGCAGTATTAAGTTGATCAGAGTGTTTGTCAAGGGGAGTGTTTGTGCCTTGAATCACAATGGGGGCAGGCATTCTCTGTCATTAAAATTTGAAGATAGATAAACAGTAAATATTGCTGGGGGTAATTCTTGCAGTGAGGAAAGACATGGAAGTTCCAACTCTGGCTGGCCCAAAGCCATAGTGCCAGGGGTATTTATCTAAAGCTTAACCAAACCATCTGAGCTGCAGAGGTGAGGTACAATTTGGAAGGCACTCTTTTTACACAGTTATGTTTGAGAGGTGTAATAATAACAGTTTGGCTGGATGCTTGTGTCTCATGCTTATCATCCTAGCTACTCAGAAGCCTGAGATCTGAGAATCGAGGTTCAAAGACAGCCCAGGCAAGATAGCCCGTAAGACTCTTATCTCCAATGAACCACCAGCAAAAGGAAGTGTATCTGTGGCTTAAAGCGGTAGAGTACTAACCTTGACCTAAAGAGCTCAAGGGCAGCACCTAGGCCCTTAGTTTAAGCCCTGAGACTGACAAAAGAAAAGAGAAAGTGGGGGAAGGGAGAAAGAAAGGAAAAGAAGAAGGAAGGAAGGAAGGAAGGAAGGAAGGAAGGAAGGAAGGAAGGAAGGAAGGAAGGGAGGAAGGGAGGGAGGGAGGGAGGAAGAAAGGAAGAAAGAAAGGAAGGAAGGAAGAGAGGAAGGAAAGGAGGAAGAAAGGAAGGGAGGAAAGAAAGAAGGAAGAGAACTATAAGAAGAGTTATTTTCATTCATGGAGGAAAGTGGCTTGAATGACAGAATGCTCATCGGATGCAGTCTTAACCACTGACTTTGGGAAATTACTTAATATCTCTGACTTTGAACGTCACCTTTACAGTGTGTGAATGAGCCTGGTGCATATCAGGATCATTGTGTGGATGGGCAGCACACAGTAGGATTTCAGTTGATGGCTGTTCCTCCTCTCCAAGTATCTGTTGTCCACAACATTCCACCAGAACCTCTCTGAGATGTCTGTCTGTTGAGGAGCTGGCAGAGAGGCCTCTCTGCCAACTTCCACAATGCTATATTATGGGATGCAGAAACAGCTTTCTGCCATTAAACCTGTGAGGAATGAACATTTGCTCATTAGAACTGCTCAGTGTGACTCTCCCAAAGGTCATCTCAGTTCTGCAATCCAGACTTGTAGGTTCTTGACATAGACCACTTTGTGCCTCTTGACCTATATAAATGAAAACCTGATACAAACATCTAAATCGAGATCATGGCTGCAGAAGTAATTTTCCTTTCTGGATGGATGGCACAGTCCCAGGTCTTTTGCAATTACAAACAAATGGAAAGCAGCAGGATTAATCAAGAATGGGGAACTTTTAAACCCACAGAAGTTAAAAGCAGGGGAAGTTGACTGACACATGTAATGATAAGATCTAGACTATTTTGGCTTCAAGTATGGCTTGATCCAGGTACTCAATATCATGATTTCTTAGCATTAAAAGTCTTATTGTACTTTTGATCACCCAAGGTAAATACAACTACTGGAATTGACCCATGAGTTATTAGGCTGTTGAAATTCTTCTGTGACCACCTGCCTAGATGATCATTGTCTTCCTAATTGATGGCTTTGATGAGACCGCCTCCAGGTCTCATTAGAATTTTAGAGGAATCTCACTGTACAGAACCATTAAAGAATATGATACTAGGGTAGAAAAATGTCAGTGTACTACACACCCCCACTCCAAACTCCAATGGTTTCATAGAGGATTAAATCGAGACTTAAAAAGTAGTGATTGCCTCTCCCACCCAAATATACAGAAATTCTATGACATATCTGGTGTTGTAATGTAGATTTCTTGATCTTAATGGAATCAGCTTTTTTTTACTTCTATATTTTTGCTGCAACTGGGGTGGAAATAGGGTTGATAATAATAGCCTCTTGAAGATGAAACTAGCTGTCTTTTTTTTTTGCCAGTTTTGGGGCTTGAACTTAGGGCCTGGGAGCTGTCTTTGAACCTGTGTGTGCTCAAGGCTAGTGCTCTACCACTTGAGCCACAGCTCTACATCTGAGCATTTTTTGGAGTAGTTTATTGGAGATAAGAATCTCATGGGCTTTCCTGCCCAGGATTGGCTTCAAACTGAGATCCTCACATCTCAGCCTCCTGAGTTGCTAGGAATACAGACTAGCTGTCCCATTCGGTTCCTTTGCTGAGAATTAGGACTCTTCTGGAAACTCTCAGCAAACAGGAGTCAGCTGTGGAGGGTAGTGTTGGCAGATGGCAGCAGGTGGATGTCAAGCTGCAGAGCACAGGGCCCTGTCCATGTTTGCTGACCCCTCTCCCCTGTGAGCCAGAGGCTCCTGGATCTGGTGTGACTTGTTCCTACTTACACTCTCCAACACGTCTTCCATTAAATGATAACATTGTCCCCACATCATCCACGGTGGTTTTGAACACTCAGATCTCGGTTCTGCTGTGCAGAAAGACCTACTGGGCTAGAATCTCAAATGTTGCTTCCATCTTTGTTTTGTTAGCATCAGGACTGAACCTCTTTGAGGGCTCACTTGGTCCTTTTAAGGGATCTTTTAATCAACATCACCAGACAAGTGAGACAGACCTTCCTTCCTTCTTTCAATAAATTATCTTCCAGCCTTCCTTATCTTCTTGGGGCTCACACCTGTCATCCTAGCTACTCAGGAATCTGAGACTTGAGGATCATGGTTTCCAAACCAGCTTGGGCAGAAAAGTCCGTAAGACTCATCTCCAATAAACCACTCAAAAGCTAGCAGTGGAGGTGTGTCTCAAGCAGTAGAATGACAGCCTGGAGCAAAACAGCCAAATGAGAGTTTGAGGTCTTGAGTTCAAGCCCCATTACTGGCACATACACACAAGAAAATTTGTCTTGTAGACTTGGCCACATATGTCTGAAAATTGGTTCTTCATGGGAACCTAGTGTCAAGTCTGTCTAGCCTTGGGTTTGCCTCAGGTTTGGCCTTTTGTTTTCAACATTTTGACTCTTAGATCTTAGATCTGTCATTCCTTCAGAGAGAGAGAGATCGTATTCCATTCCATTGCAACCTCTAAAATACTACACAGAATGCCACATTCATCTCAGTCACAACATCTTATCACATCTTCACAGGAAAAATGACTTCATGAAGTCTAATTTGCTTCAAGTTCTATTTGAACTGTGTGTGTTTGTGTGTATGACTCCTGGGGCTTGAACTAAGGGCCTAGGCACTGTCCCTTAGCTTTTTCACTCAAAGCTCAGTACTCTACAACTTGAGCCATATGCCTCACATCTGCAGGAGTATTTTGGAGTATTTTTGGTGATTCATTGAGAAATAAAATTCTTACAGACTCTCCTACCTGGGCTGGCTTTGAACTGTGATCTTCAGATCTAAGCCTCCTGAGTAGCTAGGATTACAGGTGTGAGCCACTAGCACCTGGCTCTGGCCCCATTTGAACTAATTCTGTCTAAGAGAGAGAGAGAGAGAGAGAGAGAGAGAGAGAGAGAGAGAGAGACAGAGACAGAGACAGAGACAGAGACAGAGACAGAGACAGAGACAGAGAGACAGAGAGACAGAGAGACAGAGAGAGACAGAGAGAGACAGAGAGAGACAGAGAGACAGAGAGAGGGACGGACAGACAGACAGACAGACAGACAGACAGAGATAGAAGGAAAGACAGAGATAGAGACAAAGATAAAGAGAGAGAGAATGACTTCTCTTTGGCTCCACTGAGCCTTCTTGGGTTAGAAGCAAAGTTTTCCCTTTTTGTTTTGATTTTGGTTTCTGAGGAGTTAGCAGTAGGTCTAATTAATGTCATCAAAAGGAGAGCATTTAATTAACTAAATAACATATTGAGTCTAATGAGAACATACTTCAGCACCCACTAGGTGGTAATGGTCTCTGAGACTAATTCCCAGGAGGCCTGTGATTGGATACAGAGAAATCTCTGTCCACCAGTGTCAGCGATCCCCCTAGAGTTGCCAGAAATGGGGCAGCCATGGTGCCATGCAGGCAGAAGAGGTCTTGGCTTTGCAGTCTCCATCTGGAGAGGGCAGTAGGGGTGATGGTGGCTTCACTTGGAAACCCACAGGCATGTGAAAATGAGCTTTGCTTTTCAAAAGCTCTTTCTATTCCTTGGTGTTTTCCAGTCCCCACTGAAGTCTGACCATGACCTGGTAAGGATGGGGCTGTCTGTCTGAAAGCTGTGATTGCCCACTTCATTCCCTTTGTTGCTGCTGAGTGTGTGGATGTGGGTGCCCTCTGCTGGACACTAGCGGATCAACACCCACGTTTCTTCAGACCCCAAAGCCCTTTTACCAGCTGGGATTAAACCTTCTGAATGAGAACTTTTAGGGGGCTTAAATAGGAACTACCATGATTCATTCATTAAAAGAAAAAAAAGAACAAATGATAAGGAACCTCAGATCTTTTCAGTCACAAACAGACCCCCTGAAAGGATATCCCAAAGAAATGAACTCTGTGTCTGGGGAATGATATGCATCTGTTCTCCCTGCGTTCACGTGTTTACTGAGAACTCCATCTTGGTCTCTCATTTTGTTTCCCCACAGATGTGAGAATATTTTCCTATAAAGTGATCCTGACCCATACTTTGGAGTCCTGGGTCCTGGGTTTGACTTTGTTATGTAAAAGCTGTGTATAGGGTTGTTGTTGTTACTATTATTTGCAAAAGAAGAAAGGGGTTTGTTTGGGATCTTCAGAATTGCAATTCAGGACACTAACATCTGCATATCTCTACAGCCATTTTCTGCAGAAAGCAGGAATGTGGGGGTGGAGCCTCTATTGAGCAGCTGGTGTTGGTTTCTTGCTAGGTGAGGGAAGCTGGTTCATGGGAAATCTTCTATAGGAGTTGGGTGGAGAGACTGTGTGACAGGAGCCATATTACTAATTGGAAGGAAACTCAAGAATGCAGATACATAGTCCAAGGGCCAGAAAAGTACGTAAAAAGAAAGCCTTGGAAGGCATTTTGAGTCATCTTGGCAGCCAGTCTTGTTCTAGATGAGAACGCAGAGGTGGCCCGAATTTACCTTCCCATCAGTGGCTGGTGTTCTGCCTAAGACCTGCTTCACAATGGTCTCCTGATTCCCTTTGGGAAAATCCTCTTCCAATGACATCTTCTCCATGAGCCCATGACTCGTGTCTGTCATCTGAGCTACTCAGGAGGCTGAGATGTGAGGATTGTAGTTCAAAGCCAGTGTAGGGCAAGAAAGTCTGAGAGACTTAAAAATCTCTAATGAATCACCCAGAAAGCCAGAAGTGGAGCTGTGTGGCTCGTGGAGCTAGTGGTAGAGCACAAGCTTTGAGTGAAAAAGCTGAGACACAACATCCAGGTCCTGAGTTCAAGCCTCAGTACTGACACCAAAAAAATTTTAAGGTGATTTTATCATGATTTTTTTCCTATTTTCCTCAAATTGAAGCATCTCTCTGAACACCTGTTTCCTTTTCTCAAGTGTCTCATGGGAGGAACTCTGCTGATGATTTACTTTTCCCAGATTTCCCCGTTATGATGGTGCCATAAAAGCAGCCTTGGTGCTAGCCATCTTCTCAAGCATCTCACATCGAATAGTTCACTGTTGTTATCTCAGGCCCAACTTCTAGCCAATGTGAGGTGGAGGAGCAGAGGGAGGAAAGCCAGGGCTCTCCACCTGTCTGTGTCAGTGTCTTTGGTTGACAACATGCTGGTTTGAGAGATCTCAAGCATTTGAAGTAGGGAAAAAGTTCAGCATCATGTCTGACTGATAGAAGGTGCTCAGTCAGTAAAATGTCTTATTCCTTCTAGGACTGGCCATGTGGATTCACTGGAAGGCATTGCCAGCGGTTCTGTCAAGAGTTCTAGAATAAAGTTCATTTTCAACAGTGTCTTGCACAAATAGACACTGTAGAACATCCAAAGTCTTCTAATTAAATATGGAAGTGTGCCCTCCTTCCAGGGAAGGGGATTCTGAGTGAGAGGGAGGGGTGCAGAGAGTTCTGGGAGATTGTTTGAGTGACTGATGCTTAGGCTTCAAGCTATGGCACACAGGTGGCAAGGAGTCTGGTGCTAGCAGATGGGCAGCTTTCAGTGCAGGGTGTAGCTGATTCCTGCATGGACTGAGGGGGCCCTGACTGGATACAGAACGAGGCCATTTTCTCCTTCCAGTTCTCTGTATGGCGTGTTTCTTTATAACTGGGATGCAAAGGCTGACAATTCTGCCCGCCCCACCAGTGATAGCTGTTCCTAGCATGCATGTGCACACAGACATGCCCACCGTCAACATTTTCAGTATTCCATTCACCTTAGTATTGTCACCAGGGAACACAGTGTGGCTCCCAGCCATGGCAAAAATGAACATTGAGGGCTGGGAAGGTGGCTCAGTGATAGAGTGCTTGCCTGAGGCCCTGGGTTTGATTCCTCAGCACCACATAAGCAAAAAGAAAAAAGCTGGAAGTGGTGCTGTGGGGCAAGTGGTAAAGTGCTAGCCTTGAGCTGAAGAGCTAAGGGACAGTGCCCAGGCCCAGAGTTCAGGTCCCACGACAGGACTTCCCCCCCCTAAAAAATGAACATTGAGCCTGGTTGTCAGGGTCGCCTGGAGGAGGGGTGTGTGGCTTTTAAATGGAAGGTTGGGGTGGGGGAAATCACTTGGGGAAAAAATGGCAAGATGTTGGTTATGGGGACTGAAAGGAGGTACCCATCGCCTGGACAGGGGGGATGGGGAAAGAGAGCTACCTCTCCACATCAGGGAATTGTCTGTGGGCAAGGAAAGCTTCTGTCCCTTCTGCTCCCTGAGGGTACAAAGAGGCTCCCGATGACTTCCCTCTTCCTCCTTTTGTGGGTGCCCCAGTATTGGGGCTTGAACTCAGTGCCTAGGTGTTATCCTTTAGATTTTCCTGTGCTCCAGGCAGCTGGTGCCTTACCATTTGAGCCAAAGCTCCGCTTTCAGATATATATATACACATATGTATTTATATCTGTATATATGTGTATATACATATGTACAAATACATGTATATGTATATATACAGATATATATTCAAATATATATTATGAAAACTTTATTTATTTAATATATTTTTGTAAAGATACTGTACAGAGGGTTACAGTTACATGAGTAAGGTAATGAGTACATTTCCCATGGAAGCATTGTTACTTCCTCCTCTGTTTTTCCCATACCATCCCTTCCCTCCCTACCGGCCCACTCCTCCCACCCCCCCCAGAAGTTGTAAACTTCATTTTCAACACAATTTCTTGTACACCTCATTGTCACAATGGGTCAACCTGTATCTTTATTTCAGCATTTTGTTATTTCCCTTCCCTTCCCCAAATTAGAAAATTGTATATACAAGATGCAGGGCACTACAATCAATGAACCAGGGGTTATACCAATGGGGAAAGAACAGACAAAACAAACAAAAAAATCACATAGTACATTATACATACATTAAAATAACAGCAAGAAAGATAAAACCTCTTGTTTCCCTATCTTGGGGGGGGGGAGGCGGAGTTAATTTCACTTAGCATCATATTATATGGTCATATGACAGGCTTTTTTCTAACCTGGGCTTTGAACTAAGATCATCAGATCTCAGCTCAGATTAAAAGTGTGAGCCACCCATGCTTGGCTTTGCTCAGAATTTTTATCCCAAGGGTCTTCTGCCAGCTCTCATTTGTCTGGGGGAGGAGGAGACACCAGTGGGAAAAGGAATGTGAGCTTTTGGTGGAGGGGGCTAGTGAAGCTAGAACTTTCTGGAAGATGGAGTTCTTTATCTCCATCAGGGCTTCAATGCTTTGGACTTCCAGTATCCACAATCACTTTTTGGGGGGGCTGTAAGTGGGGATTGAACTCAGGGCCTGGATATTGATCTTTAGGCTAGCACTCTACTACATGAGCCATAGCTCCACTCCCATCATTTTGGTGTAAATTGGAGATAAGAGTCTTATAAATTTTCCTGCTTAGGCTAGCTTTGAACCTTGAGCCTCAGATCTCAGTTTCCTGAGTAGCTTGGATTACAGGCCTGAGCCACCAGTGCCCAGCTTACAATGACTGTTTAGTGAGAGGTAGCTATAGGCAGCCTGTAGGTAGATGACTTGTTAGATGGGTTTGGTTTAGTACCAGCGAATTGTTCCTGGAACTTAAGCTTGGAGCTTGGGTGCTGTCCCTGAGTTTTTGTGCTCCGGGCTGCTGCTCTATCACTTGAGCCTCAAGTCTACCTCCAGCCTTTTGGTTAATTGGAGATGAGAGTCTCATGAATTTTCAGGATGGCTTTGAATCATGGTCCTCAGATCTCAGCCTCCTGAGTAGCTAGGATTACAGGCATGAGCCACTGGTGCCTGACTTAAAAATGAGATATTTTCACATGCAATTCACATGTGTTTCTGGCTCCTCTGGGACACCAGATTTTTTTGATAACATTGGTCTTTTTTTGCCAGTCCTGGGGCTTGAACTTAGGACACTGTCCCTGAGCTTCTTTTGATCAAGGCTAGCATGCTACCACTTGAGCCATGGCACCACTTCCGGCTTTTCTATTTATGTGGTACTGAGGAATTGAACCCAGGACTTCATGCATGATAGGCAAGCACTCTATCATTAAGTCACATTTCAAGCCAATATTGATCCTTATACGTCTTCAGTAGTATACTATGAGAAATTGGTTTGTGTGTGTGTGTGTTTGTGCATGCATGCATGTGTGTGCATATGTGTGTGTACATATGAATGAGTATACACCTTGCTTTGCACTTGCCCAGAGCTCTCTAGTTCCAGACCTCTTGACCTGTCTAGCCATTTTAATACTTGATGGCCCAATCATTTATGACACCTGATCCAGGCAATCATTTAACCTTAGAAGTAAGTACATGAGGCCCAGATAAGGTGTGTGACTTTATCAGAGTCACACAGCCTCCTCCACAGACAGAGTAGGCATTGTTTACATAATATGAAGTGGCCCTGTGGCTCAAGTGGTAGAGTGCCAACTTTGAGCAAAAGAAACAAAAAGTGCAAGATCCTGAGTTCAAATCCTAGTACTGACACAAAAGACAAGGCTTTCTCTGCATCTCTATGTTATGGCATCTCATTTACCTCAGAGATGATCGTTGTTAAGATTCCTGAGTGCTTACTTCAACATTTTATTTGGATGAATCTAATAAATTCTTTCTCCCCCAGTATTTTAACACAACAGTAATTAGGCCACTCATGGTGTGTGCAGACCTCTTCAATTTTTGCTTAACATTTTTGCTTTCATTTCAGCACACAGGACTCTTTCATTTATCTCTTTTTTTGGCCGGTTGTGGGGCTTGAACTCTGGGCCTGAACACTGTCCCTCAGCATTTCAGCTCAAGCCAAGTGCTCTACCACTTGAGCCACAGTGCCACTTCTGGTTTTCTGGTGGTTTATGGAAGATATGCCAGCCTAGGCTGGCTCTGAACTGTGACCCTCAGATCTCAGCTTCCTGAGTAGCTAGGATTACAGGTGTGAGGCACTGGCACCTGGCTTTATTTATCTTTGATGGTTGCTTATGACAGATGAACGTAGGCTATTAGTCAGGACCAACAAAGTTAATCCACTAAGAAGCACAGACAAGAAACTTCTTAGATTTTGTGGATCCTAGGATCTCTGGACCTACTCTTCTTCCTTCCTCTTCTTTTGAACACTGCTTTAACAATGCAAGGATTATCACTAGCTCACACCAACAGTCTGATGGGGCTACTACCTCTGGTCTCAAATCACAGCTCATTTACTCAGGCCTAAGGTAGAAAAAACAAAATGTATCTACCAGACACTTTGGGGACACATTTCAAGCAAAATCGTGACCAGTCTTGCCTCAACCTTTGCATCTATGAGTAAGAGAAGAAATCATGTGGAGACAGTGATTCACAGACTCCGGGCTATTCAGTGGGTACAGCAGAGCTGCTGGAAGCTCTTCAGTCATTCCTTCAGAGAGCTCTGTCCATTGTGATGAAGATTTGTCCCCTGCTAGAGGCTTACCTGGAACTTGTCTTGGAATACAAAATTGGAAAGACTCACCATTTTCTCAATTTGAGAGAGAGGCTCAGAGCATAGCCGCACCCCTCCCCCCAATGCTGCTTTATCACTTTCCTCCTTTTTTTTTTTTTGGTACCACTTCTGTTGTTCACAGTCTTTGGTGATAGCCCTGCTACCCACACTTTTAGGGCCAGTGAGTGGATCCATGTGGAATGGAGGGGAAAGGAGTTGTTTCATCACTTTGGAGGCTTCTGGCTACCATGAACAGAACCCTGTGGCACAAATGAATTTAAATAAACAACATCAGATATATACCACGTGCAGGTACAGAAGGAGGGATGTGTCAAGATAAGACGCAGACAGTAGCTGGGTGGGGATGCATCATGGTTTATTTTGGCATATCTATTCAACATATTAAGTCCATCTTTGGGAATAAGATGGTGGCCTTGCTCTAGGAGACATTGTCTGCTGTTGCTTCACAGAGACAGGAAACTTCTCCCCTCCTCCCTTACACCCTTGACATGCATTCCCTCATTCGCCAGAACTGCATCACCTGGCCAATTGCTGAGCCAATCATTGATAAGAGGAATTTAGAAAACAAGCCCTGGCTGAGAAAAATTCTCTGGGGTTGAACAGATAGCTGTTTGGGCTGCCACTGCCCTTTTTAAAAATTCACTGTGTATTTTTGTTTGTCAAGCAGATCACATCTGGGACACTGGCAGAGAGGAAAGTGGGTAGAACTTTTCTTCTTCAGGGGAGAGATAGGGAGAGTTCTTTCTCTGCAAATCCCTTATCTGAGCAAACCTAGGTCCTGGGAATGAATGGACTCGGAGGAAGGCATTAGAGTGACAGGGAGGAAGAGGAAGAGGTGTAGCTTCAGAGTGAAGCCCGCCTCCTACTTCCTTTTCCATCTTTCTTTACTTTTTCTTCTTCTAAAGTTTCTGTTCTCTGCAGAGACCCAAGCATCCAGAATAGAAGCTCCCAATAGATTTATCTACTCATTTATCCTTCTCTGGGAACAATTGCTTTGTTAGCAGTGAAAAGATTTTTTCACCCAATCTTTGTTTTCACCCTTGTGGGCTTTCTGCTTATTATTGGTTGTTTTTTTTGTTGTTTTGTTTTGTTTTCTTGCTTTTCCTTTTTGTACCAGTCCTGGACACTGTCTCTGAATTATTTTTTGCTCAAGGCTGGCACTCTACCACTTGAGTCACAGCTCCAATTCTGGTGGTTTCTTTTGTTAAATTTTTTGGGGGGGTCCGGTCATGGGGCCTGAACTCTGGGCCTGGGTGCTGTCCCTCAGCTCTTCAGCTCAAGGCTAGCGCTCTACCACTTGAGCCACAGTGCCACTTTCTGGCTTTTTTTCTTTTTGCTTATGTTGTGCTTAGGAATTGAACCCAGAGCCTCAGGCATGCAAGGCAAGCGCTCTACCACTGAACCACCTTCCCAGCCCTGGTGGTTTCTTTTGGTAGTTAATTAAAAAAGAAGAGTCTCACAGGCTTTCCTACCCAAGCTGGCTTTGAACTGCGATCCTTAGATCTCAGCCTCCTGAGTAGTTAGGATGACAGCAGTGAGCCACAGGCTCCTGGCTCTGCTGATTATATTTTAAGCTTAAAATGGAAAAGCTTCTCTTTGAAATCTTCGCTTATGTGTCAAATGTCACTGGAGAGTTGGAACCAATTTACCATGTGTTTATATCATTTCATTCATTCCCTAATGCATTAATTCATTCATAATCCTGTAATATCATAAGCACAAGTCCAATGCTGGCCCTTCTTTCTTGCCATAGGGGGGATTTGGGCATGCCCTTTGAGGCCAGACTCCCAGGAGAGTCAAATGAAGAAATACCAAGGACTGAGGCAAGTACTGAGAAATATAGTCCCCAAATTCCTTCCATGGAATTTTGCTCCAGAATCCATGCTGCCTAAATCCTGGAATAGGTCACCTGCCTAATCTTGTTTCACAGACAAAGTTGGCACAAGTCAGCTGATGCTTTCTGTTGATCTCTCCTCCACATCTTCAGGAAGGAGACCACATAATTACATGACCAGAAGATCATGTGACCGTGTGACCACACGTCTCTTTCGCTGCTCCAAAGATAGCAGACACGTGGGATGGGGAACCACATTGGTTTCTGCATCAGGCTGACTCATTCCTTCTGTCTCTACTCCTTTCCAGCATCACAAATCTTGAGATAATGTTTGCTTGTTCTTCAGTTTTCTGGTCTACCTAATGGGAACAAAGATAATGTTTACCTCACAGGGTGATTGCAAAGCTAACTCATGGGAAGTCTCTGGTCTAGGCCCTGCCTCTAACAGTGCTCAATACACTGTATTCTTTTTCCTATCTGAAAGTGTATTTTGGTCCCAAACAGTACTATTTTCATAAGCAGAGAAGCATGATCATATGCTGTTGCTGTTCAGAAGGAGGTCATCAGCAAAAGGTTGTTGCTCAGACTGGGTCTCTCTCCTGCTTGGGGGCTCGAGTTGTTTGGTCACCCCATGCCTGTCGCTCCCTCAACATGTTAGAATTGAGCTGCATGTCTCACTTTGAACTATGATTATTGCCAGTAAACACTGGGCATAAACTGCATTGGAAATGATTCTTGAAGAGTTTAGTGGGACAGAAAATACACAAATGCAGAACATAGGCAACTAGACTAAGAGCCTTGACCATTGCCAAATGTAGAGTAGCAAAGAGATCAAGGAGAAAACTCCATGATTATTTCATCCACATGAGTCTCTCTGCCTTCGCTTGTGTGTGTGTGTGTGTGTGTGTGTGTGTGTGTGTGTGTGTGTGTGTGTGTTTAAAAGAGACAATATTATGATGATATTATATTGTGCTATAGATCCCCCAGATTAGTACCCACAGACGGTTTTGCTTGACCCACAGAAGATTTTAGACTTTCAAATTAGTTTGTCAGGTCTGGTGCCTGTGGCTCACACATGTCATCCCAGATACTCAAGAGGCTGAGATCTGAGGATCAAGGTTCAAAGCAAGCCTGAGCAGACCAACTGGAGAGGCTCTTATCTCCAATTAATCAGCAAAAAAGACAGAGGAAGAGGTGTGGTTCAAGTTGGTAGAGCACCAATCTTGAATTTTTTAAAAAGCTAAATCAGAGCATGAAAACCTGAGTTCAAGTTTCAGTGCCCACTACCACACACAAATTAGTTTTCAACATTTAAAGAATAGATGGTTTCATTCTGCATCTGGAGGAATAGATAGCTGGAGTTGAAAATTGCTACCATTAAAAAATGTCATTCTAGCTGGGAGCTGGTGGCTCACATCTGTAATCCTAGCTACTCAGGGGGCTGAGATCTGAGGATCTCGGTTCAAAGCAAGCCGGGGCAGGAAAGTCTGTGAGACTCCTATCTCCAATAAACCACCCGAAAACCGGAAGTGGCGCTGTAGCTCAAGTGGTAGAGCGCTAGCCTTGAGCTGAAGAGCTGAGGGACAGCGCCCAGGCCCAGAGTTCAAGCCCCATGACTGACAAAAA